>NC_057808.1:443283249-443353463 GCF_018294505.1 Triticum aestivum | reverse complement strand
ACGAAACGGACCTCCTACGGTCGAAACGAGGGTCCTGTTCATCGGGAGGGGTGTGGCGTACCGCAAAACGGGACTCCACGGGATACTTTCATCTCCACTGTCGACCTCCTCCAGCCTCGACGGGCTCCTGTTCATCCAGCCTCCACCGCGCGCTACTCCACCGGCTACTGTTCAACCACCCCTCCACGGGCACCCCTCCACCGTCTACTGTTCATCCAGCCCTCCACACCACGGGGTCCTGTTCAACCACCCCTCCACGGGCACCCCTCCACCGTCTATTGTTCATCCAGCCCTCCACACCACGGGGTCCTGTTCATCCAGAGGCAATGCCACCGCTCACTGTTCATCCACCCCCCCCACAACGGTCACTGTTCATCCAATCGATCGGCTTCAGTTAGCAGCAGTAGCGAAGGAATCGCTCGATCGGGTTCAGTTAACAGCCATCGATCGATCGCTCGGGTTCAGTAACGCGTAGCCTGCAGTGCAATCGCTCGGGTTCAGTTAGAGCCCAACACCTCGCTCGGGTTCAGTTGAGCCAACGCCTCGCACACACGTGTGTACGTGTATGAGAGAAACGCGCATCGCTCGGCCCCTGACCTCCCACCGTAACCGGGAACTCCCTGAAATTTTCCTCGCCCTCGCTTCTACCACGGTTTTTTCCGTCATGGACGACCCAAAGAATGTCATGCAGCTGCGTCTCCGGCCCGCCCAGGACGAAAAGCCCATTTTCTGTCATGATTTTTTGTCATAGAAGTAGGAGCCACCACATCTATGATGATACCGGGTTTTGTCACAATTATCGTCATAGAAGTGTCATATGTATGACAGAAATTTTTTCGTTCGGCCCAAAATGTCACGGATGTGTCTTTTTTTACTAGTGTTCATCCAACAATACCGCCGAATCAAAGTAAGACATGCTGGTAAGCAGTATGACTATTATCGCGCACAACTCATTGTGTTCTACTCGTGCATATAACATCTACGCATAGACCTGGCTCGGATGCCACTATTGGGGAACGCAGTATTTCAAAAAAATTACCTACGATCATGCAAGATCTATCTAGGAGATGCAAAGCAACGAGCGGGGAGAGTGTGTCCACATACCCTCGTAGACCGAAAGCGGAAGCGTTTAATAACGCGGTCGATGTAGTCGAACGTCTTCGTGATCCAACCGATCCAAGCACCGAACGTATGACACCTCCGCGTTCAGCACACGTTCAGCTCGATGACGTCCCTCGAACTCTTGATCCAGTTGAGGCCAAGGGAGAGTTCCGTCAGCACGACGGTGTGGCGATGGTGATGATGAAGTTACCCACGCATGGCTTCGCCTAAGCACTACGACAATGTGACCGAAGTGTGTAACTGTGGAGGGGCACCGCACACGGTTAAGAGAAACTTGTGTGTACTAGGGTGCCCCCTGCCCCGTATATAAAGGAGGGAGGAGGAGGCCGGCCAGCCCTAGAGGCGCGCCCAAGGAGAGGGAGTCCTACTAGGATTACTGTAGGATCGAAAGTATGTCTAGGGGGGGGGTGATTAGACTACTTGACCAAATAAAAATCTAGCCTTTTCCCAATTTTAAGTCTTGGCATATTTTAGCAACTTAGCACTTGTCAAGTAAACAACCTAAACATGCAAGTCTAAGAGTATAGCAGCGGAATGTAAAACATTGCACATGAAGGTAAAGGGAGGAGTTTGGAGGGAGCAAATGCAATGTAAACACGGAGATTTTTGGCGTGGTTTCGATAGGTGGTGCTATCGTACATCCACGTTGATGGAGACTTCAACCCACGAAGGGTAACGGTTGTGCGAGTCCACGGAGGGCTCCACCCATGAAGGGTCCACCAAGAAGCAACCTTGTCTATCCCACCATGGCCATTGCCCACAAAGGACTTGCCTCACTAGGGTAGATCTTCATGAAGTAGGCGATCTCCTTGCCCGTACAAACTCCTTGGTTCAACTCCACAATCTTGACGGAGGCTGCCAAGTGACACCTAACCAATCTAGGAGACACCACTCTCCAAAAGGTAATAGATGGTGTGTTGATGATGAACTCCTTGCTCTTTTGCTTCAAATGATAGTCTCCCCAACACTCAACTCTCTCTCACAGATTTGGATTTGGTGGAAAGATGATTTGAGTGGAAAGCAACTTGGAGAAAGCTAGAGATCAAGATTCATATGGTTGGAATGGAATATCTTGACCTCAACACATGAGTAGGTGGTTCTCTCTCAGAAAATGTATGATGGAAGTGTAGGCATGTTATGATGGCTCTCTCCCGAATGAAGAGTGGGTGGAGGGGCATTTATAGCCTCCATACGAAATCTAACCGTTACACACAAATGACCAAACTCGGTGGGACCGAATCAGAAAACTCGGTCGGGCCGATTTAGTTCATAATGTGACCGTTAGGCATTTTCGGTGGGACCGACATGTCAACTTGGTGAGACTGATTTCATTAGGGTTAGGGCATAACGTAATCTCGATGAGACCGATTACACAAACTCGGTGAGACCGATTTTGGTAATAAGCTAACCAGAGAGTTAGTCAGGCAAACTCGGTGGGACCGATTCGCTCATCTCGGTGAGACCAAAATGTTACGAAGGGGAAACAGAGAGTTTGCATTGCAAACTTGGTGGGACCGATCGCTCATTTCAATTGGACCGAAATGTTACGAAGGGAAACAGAGAGTTTACAATCCCATCTCGGTGAGACCAAGATCCCTATCGGTGAGACCGAAATGACTTGGGTTTTCTGGCAGTGGCTATGTCAACTGAACTCGGTGGCGCCGGATAGAAAGTTTCGTTGGGGCCGAGTTTGACTTTTGGTTTGGGACAAATGTGGATATGAGAAAGTGGTTGAGGGTTTTTGGAGCATATCACTAAGCATTTCGAGCAAATAATCCATTAAGCAACACCTCATCCCCTATTAATAGTATTGGCTTTTCCTATGGACTCAATGTGATCTTGGATCACTAAAAGTAAAATGTAGAGTCTTGAGCTTTAGAGCTTGAGCCAATGTTTTGTCCTTAGCATTTTGAGGGGTCCACATTTCGAATCCATGCCCTGCCAATCATTGAGCTTTCCTGAAATATTTATCTATAAATAGTATTAACTCAATGAGCTATATGTTGTTAGGAATTACCAAAACCACCCACGGATGGTTGCACTTTCAATCTTCCCCTTTTTGGTAATTGATGATAACATATAGATCAAAGCTTCTACAAATGATCATAAGATTGAAATACATCGTCGCTTTGAGAAGTATGTGATAAGCAAGAGCCCCCCCTAAATTTGTGCATTATTTAAAATTTGCTTTTGAATGCAAATGCACAATCGATTAGGATCATGGGTCACTCTTCCATGTCACATACATCTTGGTGGAGCGCTCAAAATGATAAAAATTAAAAGCATGCACTCATCACCAAGCAAAGTGAATGATCATATATGGAATATAAGGGATAACATCATCCAAGCAATCATTAAGGTAGCATATGATCAATCATATGATCAAACAAGTATCTCACATAGACAAAGACATAGTGTATCAACCAAGCGCATAAAAAAGGTTCAACCAAAAATAAGAGAGATAAAAGGCAAAACACTCTCTCTTGAAGCATATTTCTCCCCCTTTGGCAACAAGTTACCAAAAAGTTTGAAAATGCATAGTGCTGTGCATCTCTCAGGCTTGGTCTTTGGGAGGTGGTGTAGAGAGAACTCCAAGGACGAAGGCATCTGTTGATGTAGTTGGAGCTGGTGGAGTGGCTGGTGGAGGTGGCACTGAAGCTGTAGCTGCTGGTGCAGATGATGTAGCTCTAGAATCAGGTACATGCACTGCAGCAGACCTCTGACTCCTTGGCACTCGCTGAAAAGCATCAGTAGTTGCCTTCCCTCTCCTCTCTTCTGCTTCCTCCTGGAGCTGCTCAACTGCTGTTTGGATCTCAGTAACCTTCACATCAAGATCATAAAAATTTGTCTCAACAATCCTCTCCAAGCTCTCCTGATTCTGAGTCAGGGTGGCCAAGCCCTTCTCAATCCTCGAAGTAGATTGGATCAGGTATGCAAGCTGATCTTGCTTGCTCTTCAGGAAAACTTGAGATGCTTCCTCTAAACTAGGCATATTGGCAGCTTTCTCAGCCTTAGCTTTAGCTCTCTTCTCTTGTACTTGAGCTGATGATGGTTCCTCCTCATTCATCACAACTGTATTGTCTTCAGATTCAGGATATAGGGGTAGATGCTCCTTGTCCAATAAATATGTACATGTGCCCATCTTGGAGTTGATGAGCTCCTGAATGTGTGGAGCATACCCACAGCTTCTCTTTTGGTCAGCAGTTGTCCTCTTGATTGTCTCTACAATCAGACTCATGACTTTGAACTTTTGAGGGACATCAAAAAGTTGTAGCAGGTTGATGGAATGTCCTCTGGTCATCTTGTGATCTCCTGACTTGGGTAGTAGAGTGTGCCTTAGGATGGTGTTCATGGTAGGCAGACCAGACAACAAGTAATGTACTGATCCAAGCTTGTGAGTCTCCAAAGCTTTATCCGAGATCTCTTTGTACATGTTCGCCATAGTGTTGGTCTTTCTTCTTCTTGGCATACACATCCAAGTCATCTTCATGTTCCTCTGGGGCATTGATCAGCTTGGCCCATTCTTCAACAGTGGATTGGTACCTAGTACCTTCAGACATCCATATGATCTTCCCATCTGGGTAAAAGTGAGCAGTGGAGTAAAACTGCATGATCAGCTCATCATTCCATTTTGTGAGCTTCTGCCCAACAAATTTGTCAACTCCACATGCTTTGAAGCTGTCATAGACTCCTGGGAAGTGATCTTCCTTCTCCCTGATGTATTCCCAATCAACCCATCTCATGTCACATACAATTGGCTTCTTGTCAAGCAAAATTGTCTCATAGAAGTCTTGCTGTTCTTTGGTATGAAATATGTAATCAATTGCAGTCCTCCTCCTCACAGCATAGGGATCAGACTGTCTCCACAATCTCAGTCCAGCATCTTTTCTAATGTGCATGTCTTCATCCACTGGATGAGCATCATTGTGGTCTGGAATCTTGGGTTTCAGTTTTCTCAAAATAAGAGACTCATCATCCTCTTCTTCAGCTTGAGGCACTGGGGCCTTGTTCTTCTCTTCAGCAGGAATACTTCTAGTGTTTCTCTTGGGCTTTGGGGGTTTCTGAGCTTGAGCTTTGGGAGCAGACTTGGGCTTAGATGGAGCAGCCCCTGACTTAATTGCATCTCCCATGAGCTTCTGAGCTTTGGGTTCTGGAGCAACATCCTCTTCTTCTTCCTCTTCTTCAGAATCTCTTACCATAGTTGATTTTCCAAGAAATTTTGCAGTAGTGGATCTTGCCCTCTTTTTTTCTTATCATCTCCTACTGCTTCACCATCATATGATTCTATGGTGAATTTCATGGTTTCCCCTGCTGGAACTTTCCTTGGCTTTGACATTGGGATTCTTCTGGCAGGTGCCTTCTTGTTCAAGCCTGGCTTAGTTGTAGCAGCTGTGCCATATTCTTTCTTCAGCACTTTCTTCTTTTAGGTGGTCTCATCCTCAACAGCCACATAATCCTCATCCTCAGAGTCCGAGGTTCTCTTCTTCCTGGTTCTGGTGGCTGCCTTGGGCAAGTTGCTAGGTGTGCTTCTACTGCCCTCATCATAGCTGCTTGAGGGATCTGAACCCTCACTCAATTGCACATGTTCTTCAGATCTGTTCTGACTGTCACTCTGGTCAGACATCTTGGCAATCTTACTAATAGCAAACCCTGTGAATAGATGTAGATGAGGTAGAGTGGATGAGCATCACAAAGTGCAGAGTTTTTGCAAAACAGATGACTCAAAAACTTAGTTTTAGTTCTCCATAGAAAGCATTTCGGTGCTACCGAAGCAATTTTGGAGCCTAAACTAGTGAACTCGGTCAGACCGAGTAACAGTTCGGTGGCACCGAGACTGCTAGGGTTTCACAGAGAGTCGAACTCGGTCGCACCGATGTGCAGTTTTTAGTCAGACTGAAAATGCATGTGCTATGGCCTGAGCCAAATCGGTGAGACCGATTTCTACAACTCGGTCGGTCCGAGATGAGTCCGGCGGAGACCTAACCCTAAATTTTCAAATCTAATCTAACCTAAAGGAAGTTTTCAGTGGATTGATTGTTTGCATATGTGGTCATGATCATGGCAAAGCAATGTGCTATGAATCAGAGTTAAAGCAATATCACATAGAGTCGAACCCATACCCTATTTCGGCGGGAGTTTGTTACGGCAGCAACGACGGAGCAAAAATCCGTTGACGGCGACGGAAACCAGCGGCGGGAGGTCGCTGGCGGCAAGGAGACGATCCGGAGACCCGAGGAGGCAGAGCAGGACACACGCGCGGGCTGAGGAGTTTGAAGAAATTTCCAAAATCTCACCCGTGGGTTTATATATCCTGACCCTGTCGGTGTGACCGAGTGGAACAACTCAGTGGCACCGAGATGCAGAATCGCAAGCGGTTACTGCAACTCGCTGTGACCGGAAAGTTCAAATCGGTTGCACCGAGATGGAAAACCTAGATCAACTTAGTGAACTCGGTGTGACCGAAGTGGATGACTCGGTCATACCGAAATGCACAAAGAGGTTTTGGAAGTTTAAGTCTATGAAAAATCGGGGACTCCAAGTGCTCCTCACACAGAGTAGTTCGAACCTGACTTGATCAAACTTTGTGATGTAGCATGAATAGAGTTTGAGACGAGAAAAGCATAGATAGCTAGAGGGAGTTCTTAGGCATTCTTGTCCATCCATTTGGCAAAAGAGAAAAAGCCAAACATTGAAAGCAACAAATGGATGTCCTCGAATGAGTAAAATATGCAATCAACATGCTCACACAATAAAATGGCAAATGAAATATGTGACAAAGCATGCACAATCACTCTAGCATCTATCAAGCAATTTGGCGCTGACTAGGTCATCTATATATGAGTATATTGACTTAGGAGTCAAATGAGAACATTTGATCATAGGTCATACTCATCGTTTAAGCACAAGTGGGGTTACCACTTTTACATAAAGCATTGTTGTGTTCACATCATTAGAGTTGCTTTAGCTCAATTGGTTAGAGTAAAGCTCCCCCTGGATGTGATATCCCCCCTTAGAGGGATGAACTAACCTTGGGTTTTGTCGATGATGACTTCATGTAGGTGTTGAAGATGTAGATGCTCAATGTTGATGTAGATCATTTGGAGCAATCCATTGGAGTGAGTTGCACTTTCAATACCTACCCGGGTTAGTCCCACAAGGGACAAACAAGGATATCCATAGACATAGAGTGATGTTCACATGAGATGATGTCCATGAAAGCATTAGGTTACCTTGTCCCTTGTCTTACCAACAAGAGGGTTTGTGACTCCTTGAACTAGTGCAAGATATGGAAGTTGTTTGCACATGTCCTTGCCAAAAGATATGAGTGAAGTATGTTGGCGGAGTCACCCTCAAGAACTCTCTAGTTCTTTCTCTTCGGGATCCACACCATCTTGATGGGAATCCTTGGAGTTGTAGTCGTACTTGATGAAGTGGAATTTGTTGTAGTCTTGGGAACCCACTTGACCAAGGCCTTGGGAGCTTCTTCAAATGCATCAATCTCCTCTTGAAGCTTGTCCTTACCTTTTTGCTTGTGGTCTTGTGGTGGAAAATCATCTTGAGCTTGTGTTCCTTGGAAAGAAGTGGGATCATACTTCTCTTGTTGAGGAACAAAGTTCGTCTTGGGGTATTGATCTTCTTCCCACTCAACTCCCACTACAAAAAATACACTACCGTGATGATACGTGTTTCTCATAGTAGGTCACGTTTTCTGTCATGCATGTACATCCATGACAAATTTATGACAGAATCAAGATAGTCATACCTGTGCTGTCGTAGAAGTGTTCCATGACATTACCAAAATTATCATCACGAAAGTGTCCACTTCCATGACGATAAATCGCGAGTCACAGAAGTGCTTTCGTCAAGGGTGAGCGAGACATGGCATCCACCGTAACGGAATGCCGTTAAGCTATCGGGTCCGGTTTTGGATCCCATAACCCGTTAACAGCCCCGACCAATGGGGATTTTCCATGTGTAAAATCATCATTGACTGGAGGAAACACGTGTCGGCTCACCGTTGGGACAGATGTCATCCACTCATTGGACGCAAGGCGCCTATGATACGTCGACACGTGGCACGGCCCAACAGAGGCCCATTCCTGTGAAAAGGCGGACCGTTTGACTTGGTCAAAAGGTCGCGGGCCGGCCCACGGAAGGCTTGTTAACGGCATGTTCGCATATAGCCCATTTATAGCCCGCTAACTCACGGCCCGTTACAACCTAACGGAATTAGGCCTAGTAGCGTCATCTGGGCCGTCCAATATGATTCCAACCCGTTGTAACTTCCACCCATGTATGGCCCATGACGTATTTCGGCCCATATGAGTCCCTTTGTAACTCTTGGCCCATTAATGGTCCGTGCTGAAACCGGCCCGTAATGAACAATGTATCGATTTATACCCATTAGCGGCCCATTATTCCATTGGGTCGTTTCCAGCCCGTGTTACCTTTCGGCCTTCTCAGGGCCCATTTATTCTTGGGCTCATTTCCAGCATTCGGTTACTTACGACCCATTACTGCCCTTTTCTGCTTGTGGGCCAAATTCAGCCCGTGGATACAGTCGGCCCATTGTGGCCCATTAATCTGTTGGGCCATTTTCATAGCATCATCAAATACGACCTATTAACGGGCTGTTATGGTCAGCCCATAAAACGTACGATTTCCACTTTAGCCCGTTTACGGCCCCTTATACGGCCCGTACAAGGCCCATAGATGAGACGGCCCGTAGAAAGCCCATGGATCCTACGGGACGTAGAAGGCCCATTGACCCGACGGCCCATTTATCCGATGGCCCATAGAAGGCCCATGGATCCAACGACCCATAGAAGGCCCATGGATCCGATGGCCCATAGAAGGCCCATGGATCCGACAGCCCATAGAAGGCCCATGGATCCGACAACCGATAGAAGGCCCATGGATCGTACGGCCTGTGGAGGGCCATGGTCACTACAACGTTTGGGCGAGTTGGCCCCCGTTTGAACGATATAGCATATTGAAAGAATTATCCTACTCTATACTATCACCTCTAAAAAACATACACTATACAATAAAGAGACTAAGGCATAGAAACCTAGAATAATCCTACACTATACAATAAAGAAATTATAGCCGATTATACCCACTGGGCATTATGGTTCGGCACCAGTGATAATAAAGCACACACAAACAGCAAATTACATACACTAGGCAAATACAGCTCATACATCATGGACGCACATCAACATAACTTACCATTTGAACTATAATCTCTTCAGAAAATAGGATTGGCCGGATTTAGATAGCACAAATTTCAGTGTGCAAAATCTCCAATTCCTTCGTTGTTACCTCAGTGTCTTGTTTCATTTTTTGACTCCTGCATCTAATACCTGCATGTCCAGTCTCAACTTGTTGATTGTACGTTGAGAATCATGTACACGTTGTCTTGCCACCTCTAGTTGATGCTCGAGAACATCAGCACATTCCAATTCCAATCCATAATCATTCGGTAACGGCCATGCCGCACTGCTCGCAGATCTTTGTGTTGATGTCACTTCATCCTGAAATGTTTCTGTAAGTACACATGGCTAGGGCAAAAATATAGTTACAAAAGTGAAGCGAGCAAGACAGACTATTTTGTACATGGCAAAACAGGACTAACAATAATGTTACATGTCATGAAGCATAAGTAGGTGATATTTTAAAAATTATAAAAAAGGTAGTCTATGCAGCCTGCATACAGAAATCTCTCTTAGCTCACCAGAGGAGCACGATGTTGGGGCCCAATCCAAAACACAGACAAGTTACAAATTTAGACAACACGTTGCGTAGAAGTAAGCAAGCAGTTGGCCATTCTGTAGCTCAATTAAAGTATTAGGGAGCATAATGAATAGCAGAGGGTTTCATACAAACATACTACAGTGAGCAAAACTATGCAATCATTAGCCTAGTATAAACTAGATTGTGCGCCTCATGCAATAATAGTTGGTTAATAGACTTCAAAGCATCAGGCAAACTTCGGCAGAGTAATTAAATGGTAAGGCCTTTAATTATGTCAACTAATAGTTAGACAAGTACCCAACATCAGGCATCATTCTTTGGGCATCTCATTAACTAAGGACAAATAAAGCAATTGAAAAGAGCAAATTAACTATGCCTGAAACAAACAAGGAATTGAACTGTTGAGTTGGATACAGTGACTTACCTTAACAGGTTGAAGAGGCTCAGCGCAGCTCCTACTTCTCTTGCAAGGCTCCTTCCTAACATCTTGTACTTGGAAATCCTCAATCTTATCTTCATTGCACCCCCTCTACAAGGTGACACAAACTAGTTACTCGTCTCCTTGGAAGATAAATATGCATACTTTCCAGTCTGTGAACACAAAAGGATGAGATTATAACAAAACAACACCACATAATGAAACATGCCGCATCTCTTGCACTTGCACACAATGAAATGAGCATTACTATGTCTGCACTATGTAAAAACTAGGCATACCTTTGAACTGGATCTCCAGGTACTCTTGGAGAGCCTACTTTAGTGTACAGCCAAACCTTTATGTCACCTATGAGTTAGAAAAGGCCCCACTACAGCAGCCCTTAGTGTTTAAATCATTGACAAGCTCTGTTAGAGTGTTAGGTCAAGAACAACAAGTAATCAAAGCAAACAGTCCTAGTATGGCTTGCTGATGCAAACAAGCAATTGAACAGATGTGTGAGCAAATCTTACATATCAAGAAAGGAAGAAAACAAGGAGGCTTAAAGACCATCACTTGACTGACCAGATTTAAGGGGCATTTAAACATCATGTGCAACGTATGAACTACCATAAACATTGCATATTCCAGATTCTACAATGGAATGCACATGTATTAGGTTATGCCATGTATGATGATGCCTAAATGTACACTATAGCAGGCAGGAGTGATTCATCATTGCACGCACAATTGAATTGCAGGTTAAGGGCCAGTTCTACTCCGCCTTTTCAGGGCTTATTGTCAAAATAAGCCATAAAAGGTGTAAAGAAGTCATTTTTGAGTTATGGGCTTGGGCTTATCTAATTTCGCTTTGGAGGGGGGTATTTCGGGTAGAACCTCACTAAAAATTGAAGGAAAGGGGAATAGTGAAATGACTCTGTTGTGTGCGTATATTACACTCAAAATGCAACTGCTGACGCCCGCATCACACCTCACCCTCAAGAAAAAACAAACACACAAGCGTTCATTGCCCTGCCCGCTTGCATCTCCTCTCCCCTTTCCCTCTACCTCGATCCCCTGCCTGCAGCACTAGGGTTCCTCCAGCGAGCCGTCGCCACTGGTCCCATCTGGCCTGGTCCTCGACGATGCTCTGTCCAGCTGGGCTACATGGTCGGCGGGTAGGGGCAAATCTCCCTGGCTGCTCCTCCCTCTGGCGCCGCCCCTCATTCTCATGGTCTCCAGCAGATGATCCATTGTGGTTCGTCCAACGCACTTCTTCGGCAGGCGCTGCACAACTACGGCTGATGCCACACTGCGGCATAAGGCACCTTATTCCCCCTCCGCACCTCCCAGGCCGTGGCCTTGAGGTGCTGTTGAAGGATGAGCTCATCCAACAAGGTGAGGATCTCCTCTGATTTTTTGCCAAATTTTCATTCTGATCCACTATACGATGAATTTCTATGAGCTGCTTCTGCTGCTATATGATGCATTGCTATGAGCTGCTCCTGCTGCTGCTATATGATGAATTGCTATGAGCTGCTGCTGCTATATGAAGAATTGCTATGAGCTGCTGCTGCTATATGATGAATTGCTATGAGCTGCTGCTGCTATATGATGAGTTGCTATAAGCTGCTCTTGCTCCTGCTGTATGATGAATTGCTATGAGCTGCTCCTGCTGATGCTATATGATGAATTGCTATGAGCTGCTCCTGCTGCTGCTATATGATGAATTGCTATGAGCTGCTCCTGCTGCTGCTATATGATGAATTGCTATGAGCTGCTCCTGCTGCTGCGATATGATGAATTGCTATGAGCTGCTGCTAGTATATGATGAATTGCACACTGCTGGTGCTGCTGCTCCTGCTGTATGATGAGTTGCTATGAGCTACTGCTGCTGCTATATGATGCTTTTAGGTGGTGCTGCTATATGATAATAACCAGCCACTTGGACCATCGAATTTCAATAAATAATTGTTCTTCATTTAAATGTGGGTCATGCGTTCTTCGTTTAAATTAGGCAATGGGATCTCTATGGAAAACATTGACCAAAGTAGATTGTGCCAAGTAGATGGTATCTTTGTATTTGCATTTTGAGAAAATAGTGATGGTCTGTTTTCCTATCATATTAATTACTGCACTAGGTTCAATTTGTGATGTTTGCAAGTCAAATTAATTTTCATATGGGCAGCAAAATGAAAAAATATAATGCAATCTAGACTTTTCACTGATCATAGCAAAGATAAGCTGAAAACGCAATGAAAAGAACTGGTTGGCTTATTACATGGAGCTTATATTCACAGGTGCTTATTTTCTTAGGATAACTCGTAATAACTGTCCCTAAGAAACTTGGCCAATAGAACTAACATACAAATAACATGTCACGATGATTGCAATGGAGGAGTGACGTACCATAGCACACTGTATAGGCTCACCGCTGGCTCTCCTTTTTTTTTGCGATGTTCCATGAAATTGCCACATACATCTTGTACTTTTTCATTCTGTAACCCTATCTGCAAGTTGACACGGCTAATTTCAGACATCTCTACATGATAATACATTGCATATCCTTTGCGCATATTTAAACCACCAATTAATGATTGTGTGCGTAGCATAAACTAGCCATGACTCTGTGTGCTAGACTAGCAGGCACTCTAAGGGAGCCTAATGTAGTGCACTGGAATTCCTACATGCCACCTATGATTTTGTGTAATGTACCGCCTCTGTTCCTAAATATATGTCTATGTAGAGATTCCAGTATGGACCACATACAGATGTATATAGATGCATTTTCGAGTGTAGATTCACTCATTTTGCTCTATATGTAGCCTATAGTGGAATCTCTAGAAAGACTTATATTTAGGAACGGAGGTACGAGGTAGTATCATGTATGACATCTACATATCTAATTTAGCAGCCAGTAGTAGAAATCATTGTCTGCACAAAGGTATTACTGGTCGAAAATCCTAGCAAAGCACGCTGGCAGGCACAGAACAATACAAGAGAGAGAGACGCGCTTACAAGATCATAGCAATGCCTCGGTCCAGGATCTTGGTTGGCCAAGCTGTTAGATCCAGAAGAAACATCGTCCTTGTAGTTTTTGCTAGCTGCATAACAGGTAACAGTGACCTGTTAGTATATTTGAAGTACATCGGGCAGGTGATGCTGGACGGGTTTAAAGGTGACAAGTACCTAGGCCGTGGCGGGTGCTTGGCATCTTGCCAGACGGTGGGAATCAGGTTAGAAACGTCAAGGGTGATGACGCTGTGCTGGCTATCAGGGTCCGGTAAGGAGATCTAGAATCGTCGAGTAGGGTGTTTGTGGAGAGGCTCCGGTTGGGTGGACTATGGTGTGGGCGAAGCGGATCCGTGGCCGTGGACAAGGGCGTAGGTGAAGCTGCTCCGGTGGTTGGGTTAAGGATGGTGTCGACGATGCGGATTTGCGGCCGTGGACGGGGCGTTAGAAGCTGCTCCGATAGGTTGGATGAGGGTGCGAGGAAGAGGATCTGAGGTCGTGGACTTGTGAGTTGGCAAAGCGGCCCAGGTAGGGTTGAAAATGGTATAGGCGAAGCTACTCCGGTGGGGTTGACGATGGTGTCGGCGAAGCGGCTCCGGTAGGGTTGAGGAAGGTGTCGGCGAAGAGGATCAGAGGCCGTCAACGGGGGCGTCGGTGGGGCGGCTCCGGGGGGTGTGGACGAAGCGTCTCCGATGGGGAGTATGAATGAGCCGTTGCAGATGCGCTGCGGTTGACGAGAGTACCGGCGAAGCAGATCCGACGCCGTGGACAAGGCCGACACTGAATGGGCTGTGGTACAGTGGTGGATGAGCAGTCTACTTGTTTCTAGGGGAGGTGGGAGGGGTAGATGCGGCCGCAGAAGCAGATCCGGCAAGGTGGACGCCGCTGGCAGTGAATGGGCTCTGGTACGCCGGTGGATGAACAGTCTAGGATTTTGAGAGGGGAGGAGAGAAAGGCCGATGAAGTACGGATGGCGTGATGTGAGATGCTCTGGTGCTGTGGAGTTAGTCGTTTTTGTGGGAGGGGGAGAGGAAATGGGGGTGCCGTGTAGTGGGGGGAACCGGAAGTTACCAAAGCAGCCCCGACCTATTATGTAGATGAGGGTGGTATTGTAACTGTTGGTCTCCGTGCACCAAGGACAAAAGGGGAATTTCGCATGCTAAAGACTAAGGTGGCGGAAATTTTAGAAGGAGGCGGGAGATTTTGCCGCCCGCGGGATCATTCGTATCCAGTTTCGACTAATTTTGGACCGTGCTAGCGGGAAGGTCATGCGAGACTGTGTACACGGGGCACGCGTAGGCAGTTAATAACTGGTGTGAAGTCCACCCCAGAAAAAAAGACAATAACTCGGGATGATGCGCCGATAACTTGGACGTTCACATGGGCGCGGCCAATCGTACGGGTGTAGTGGCGCGTTCACAAAAAAAGGGATCAAACACTCAGCCTATGTATTTCTCGTGTAAATAGATAATTTAGTGAAATTGGTTATTTACTTTAAACATAATGCATTGGCGTGTTAGTGTAGAGGCGCACAAAAAGAAATGGATATTGTAGTCCGCTACTTAAAAGTGTTACCTCATATGATTACATAGCCTCCATTTCATAAATTGCGTACCCGTTGAATTCATATATGAATATTACATATATTACTTCATAATAGAACCTTAAATCATCCAAGACTAATGATTTTGAATGCAAGAGTAACAATGGTGCATGTACATGATAGCTACATTGGTTGTTTGAAGAAACATCACTGTAACTTTGCATGCACAACTGAAAAGGTTTATTTAAATAGAAAAAATGTGATATGTGAGTGTCCAATCTTTATAGCGTTGAATCGATATTGTACCTTTGGCCACGATACGAAGTAGATATTGATTCATGTTCAAGCGATGCACGTCCATGATCGCTAGATAGTGATACGTGAATGAACTGTGCAATCTCTCTCACACACATACATATCTCATTTCCCTGTGGGCATCGGAATCACACACGCGCACTTCATGTATTTCTCTCCCTCCGTCAAGGTTAGAATTTTTCTTTCTACCCCGTCCTACAAGTCTCTCACACAGAAACACACACGCTCTCTCTGTCGAACACGCCCACCCCTTTAATTCCGCCCACCCACAACCACTAATGTCTCAAAGTATAATAATGTCTCTCACACATATGCCTAAGGTTAACTCGAGTTCCGGAACCATATGAATACATACAATGGGATTCCAGCAGAGCACCTTTTGTTTTGAGATTTCGCTCTCTCCCTCCCTCTCTCTCTCTCTCACACACACACACGCGCGCGTGCACACACACACACATTGTTTCTCGCTTCATTTTTTCTGGCACTTGCATGCACACAATTTTCTTTATCTTCGTGATGCTTTAAGTATGCCTCGCACAAATGCTATCTACCTATCCCTTAATATAGCTATATATGTGTCACACAAACTCCTTCTCCCTACTAGCAAGATGCCCATGCGTTGCACAGAACATCAAGATGCATTTGTATGAGTAGTTTATCTTGTGGGAGAAAAGGATGAACGAGGGAATGCCTTATTTGCAAATGCGGAGAGGGGTGTGGGTATATTTTTGCAAAATTTCCACAGTTTCCTTCCTATCCATCGGATATAAATAGGATGGCCTATATTGCAGGATGGCAGGAACACCATCATCACCAACTCTGTTTTTTTATAAGAGTAGGGATATGTAAGTGTCACTGCCCCCGGACACCCACACCCACACAACCACACACACACTTCCCAACACCAAAGGAGTAGGGTGACACCTCGATCTTGATACTAATCTATCGACTGGCTTCTCTCTCAAACACACACACACACACGCACACACTACCCGACACCGAAGGAGTAGGGCGGCACCTCGATCTTGATAGTAATCTATCTACTCCTCTTTCAAACACACACACACACACACTCGCTAGTTGTGCCTCTATGCCTACCGCGCACACTCTCGATACGTCTTTCTCTCCCTCCCCCTCCCCCCACCCCAACAATGACAGTAGAAGGGTGACAACTCGATCTGATCGTAATCTGTCAATTGGTTTCTCTCTCGAACATTGTGTCGCTGTGCCTCGCTCAGTAGCCCCCTCGATATGTAGACTTCTCGCGCACGCACAGCTGTAGTGACGATGACGGAGAACCCAGTGTGCCTCGTTTTTACCGGCCTCATGTGATAGTTTTCACCCTGTTTTCTGTTAATTAACAAGGCAACCTTTTCTTTGTTACTACTAGTGATTCTGAAATCATTCGGGGCAGACATAAAATATATCACTTCAACCCAATTATCGCAGTAACTATTTTAAAAGAAACTAGCTAGATGCCCGTGCGTTGCACGGAACATCAAGATGCATTTGTATGAGTAGTTTATCTTGTGAGAGAAAAAGGATGAACGAGGGAAGGCCGTAATTGTAAACGTGGAGAGGGGTGTGGGTATATTTTTGCAAAATTGCCATAGTTTCCTTCCTATCCGTTAGATATAAATCCGACGGCCTATATTGCAGGATGGCACGCACACAATCATCACCAACTCTGTTTTCTACTCCCTCCGTTCCTAAATATTTGTCTTTTTAGAGATTTCAACAAGTGACTACATATGGAGCAAAATGAGTGAATCTACACTCTAAAATATGTCTACATACACATCCGTATGTGGTAGTCCATTTGGAATCTGAAAAAGACAAATATTTAGGAACGGATGGAGTATAAGAGTAGACATGGAGATATATCTCCAGCATGGTCTACAACAAAAATGTGCTGGACTGGTTAGCGCCGGATGCTCGCAACGCGATGACATGAGTTCAAATTCTGTCTTTAACTTTAGATTTTTATATTATATATTACTTATTTAATATATACTTCTTTCGCTACTGTACTGACAGTGGAACCACAGAGTACTTAGAATACAAGATTAAGGATGGACTTGTTTCTTTTTAACTTTCTGTACGAAGCTGTAGCCACCCTGCAAGTCACGTGTACACTGTACATGCAATTAACTTTTTATAGAGGGACAATCATACACGCAATTAACTCAAATGGATTGGATGTCACTCTATTATTTCCGCGGAGGACGACATCAAACGCCAGCGGCATACATTTTCACAACTCTAACCAACCAGATGAAATTCGTGCAAACACGGACTGATTTCATATAAGCATGGAGGATTTCGTATAAAAAAGCCGGATCTTCATATAAACATGATGTATTTCATTACATTATTACATGAACTAAGCGGTGCCAATACGACTCTCTTGGTATAATTAATACTCCCTCCATCCGGAAATACTTGTCCTAGAAATGGATGTATCTAGACTTATTTTAGTTATATATGCATACAATTTATCCATTCTTAGAACAAATATTTCCCGCCAGCTGGAGAGGGAGTACAATCTAAATGGCCGCCCGCGGATCCCTTTGTCTTCCTCATGTCCGGCAGACACTTTGCGGGGTCGACGAAGGTCCTCAGAAGAGACGAAGAAGCAAAGAAACCACCTGAATGCGCAGTCGTCGCCTCGGCGGTGGCCTTCATGGGACCCAAGTGGCGGCGGCCTCCAGTGTTCTACTTCTCCTCAATGATGGCGGCGGACACGGAGAAGCTGGCCACCGACTCGTCGCTCTCCACGCACCCGGCTTCTGTCTCTGCCTACATGGCGCTGCCGCAGGCACGGGAGGCGTGCCCACAGACACGGGAGGCGCGGCACCGCAGACACTGGTGGCGCGATACGATGCGGCAGTGACGACGCCCGTAACGGTGTGCTCGCCGCCGTGCCGGCGTGGAGCAACTCGCCACTCCTCACCGAGCTGAACTGGAGCTGCGAGTTGCTGAACCACGCGCCTGCTTGGGGCGGCAACTGGCTCCGTCGGGCCAAGCGAGGTTGGTGAAGCACCGAGCGGCCTCGCCCATATCCGGAGGGCTCGGCGGGCCACCCAGCCGGGTAATATGCCGGAGAACGGCTCCTCGGAAGCCATCGGAAGAGTGGAGAAAATGGTGAAGGAGGAGATGGGGGAGCGGCGGAGGGGTGCGATTCTTGCCCGCTGTTTGTCTGGCCTCGTGTAAATAGAGGGCGGATGTTAGGAGCTTGGCCGGCGTCTGGCCTCGTTTAAACTAAGGGCGGATGGGAGGAGCTCGGTCGGTGTTGCGTTTAATTCCGGCCCGCTCATGAGCGGACGTGTGGCCAGAGTAGGTTTCTCGGTTTGCAGGCGGGTTTAACGGAGGGGTTTGATGGAGGCGAGGAGGCGTGTTCAGCCGGGCGTGCAGCGGGCGGCGCAGTTCCCGATATGGCTTTAATGCAGACGAGGGAGGGATTAGCGGTTCCCAAAATGTTGAACGGCCAATGCATCCTCCTTCAATTAATGCATGAGGGAAGTAATGGGAGGAGGACCGGGAAAAGAGGCTGCACGATGTGAATGCAACGCAGTTTGCCCTCATATAAAGGCGCCCCTCCATTCCAATGCATCTACCACATCATACGCACCTAAGCATTTGCCTAAGCACCTACACTAAGCGCAAAAGAGCTCACTCCAGACCCATGGCGGCGATGCGCGCGAGCGGCCAGCGGCTGTGCCAGATGGTCCACGACGTGGGCCTACGGCATGGAGCCGAGGATCGTCTCCAGACGGTGTTGGAGACCGGCTGGTGGATGGCCGCTGTCGACGCCAACTACGACTCTCAGTTGGACCAGATGATCGTTGCCACCACCAACAAGTTCACCGTCCTCAAGAAGCTCGCGGACGACATCGCCGTACTCCTCCAGCCCGCGTGCCCGGGCTCCTCATTGCCTGCCACCCTAATCGGCCTCCATGGCCGGAACCTCTTTCAAGCACTGGTGGCCCTGCGAGTGCCCGCCGACGCCACGAAGAATGTCCACCTGGAGGTGATACGTCTCCAACGTATCTATAATTTTTGATTGTTCCATGCTATTATATATTCTGTTTTGGATGTTTAATGGGCTTATTTATACACTTTTATATTATTTTGGGGACTAACCTATTAACTGGAGGCCCAGCCCAAATTACTGTTTTTTTGCCTATTTTAGTGTTTCGCAGAAAAAGAATATCAAAGGGAGTCCAAACGGAATGAAACCTTCGGGAACGTGATTTTTGGAACACACGTGATCCAGAGGACTTGGAGTGGACGTCAAGCAACAGACGAGGAGGCCACGAGTTAGGGGGCGCGCCTACCCCCCAGGCATGCCCTCCACCCTCGTGGGCCCCTCGTGGCTCCACCGACCTACTTCTTCCTCCTATATATACCTACGTACCCCCAAACCATCAGAAGCGACCACGAAAACCTAATTCCACCACCGCAACCTTCTGTACACGTGAGAGCCCATCTTGGGGCCTTTTCTGGCGTCCTGCCGGAGGGGGCATTGATCACGGATGATGTGTGAGTAGTTTACTTCAGACCTTCGGGTCCATAGTTATTAGCTAGACGGCTTCTTCTCTCTCTATGGATCTCAATACAAAGTTCTCCTCGATTCTCTTGGAGATCTATTTGATGTAACTCTTCTTTTGCGGTGTGTTTGTCGAGATTCGATGAATTGTGGGTTTATGATCAAGATTATCTATGAACGGTATTTGAATCTTCTCTGAATTCTTTTATGTATGATTGGTTATCTTTGCAAGTCTCTTCGAATTATCAGTTTGGTTTGGCCTACTAGATTGATCTTTCTTGCAATGGGAGAAGTGCTTAGCTTTGGGTTCAATCTTGCGGTGTCCTTTCCCAGTGACAGCAGGGGCAGCAAGGCACGTATTGTATTGTTTCCATCGAGGATAAAAAGACGGGGTTTATATCATATTGCATGAGTTTATCCCTCTACATTATGTCATCTTGCTTAAATTGTTACTCTGTTCTTATGAACTTAATACTCTAGATGCATGCTGGATAGCGGTCGATGTGTGGAGTAATAGTAGTAGATGCAGAATCGTTTCGGTCTACTTGTCACGGACGTGATGCCTATATACATAATCATACCTAGATATTCTCATAACTATGCTCAATCCTATCAATTGCTCGACAGTAATTTGTTCACCCACCGTAATACTTATGCTATCTTGAGAGAAGCCACTAGTGAAACCTATGGCTCCCGGGTCTATTTTCCATCATGTTAATCTCGCGTTATTTCCATTACTGTTTACTTGCTTTCTTTACTTTTACTCTTTATCATAAAAATACCAAAAATATTATCTTATCATCTCTATCAGATCTCACTCTCGTAAGTGACCGTGATGGGATTGACAACCCCTTTATCGCGTTGGTTGCGAGGTTCTTATTTGTTTGTGTAGGTGCAAGGGACTTGAGCGTGACCTCCTACTGGATTGATACCTTGGTTCTCAAAAACTGAGGGAAATACTTACGCTACTTTATTGCATCATCCTTTCCTCTTCAAGGGAAAACCAACGCAGTGCTCAAGAGGTAGCAAGAAGGATTTCTGGCGCCGTTGTCGGGAGGGTGTGCGCCAAGTCAAGACATACCAAGTACCCATCACAAACTCTTATCCCTCGCATTACATTATTTGCCATTTGCCTCTTGTTTTCCTCTCGCCCACTTCACCCTTGCCGTTTTATTCGCCCTTCTTCCGTTTGTCCTTTTGTTTGCTCGTGTTGCCATGTGCCTTGTTTTTGCTTGCATCTTCGCTTGCTAAGAGTTTATGGATCCTCATCCACTTGCTAATCTCTTTAAGAGATCCAATTATAATGAACCTATTGCTAGTGAGTTGAGTGCACTAGATTATCTTTATGAGGTTTTGCTTGAAATTCGTGAATCTGAAAATTGTGATGAAGTACTTTATGAAGCGATTCACGATAGATCTTTGAATAAAAAGCATGATTGCAATGATTTTATTATAAATTCTATTGATGTAAATTATGCTAATAATATGCAAAACCCTAAGCTTGGGGATGCTAGTTTTGCTATGTCCTCTACTTGTTGCAATGATCATGATTGGGGTGATTCTTCTTACGATCTTGAAAATTTACTTACTCCCCATGAAGAATATGAGATTGATAATAATGTTTGCAATAATATTGAAAGTGGGTTTGGAGAGGTCATGACTTTAGTTAATATTAATCCCACTATTTTGGAAGAGTGTCAACTTTGCATACATGTGGATCGTGTTTAGAATATGTTTTGTGATAGCTATATTGCTGAATTTGCTTATGATCCTACATGTAATTATTATGAGAGAGGAAAATATGGTTGTAGAAATTTTCATGTTACTAAATTACCTCTCGTTATGTTGAGATTGTTATTGTTTCTTTCCACTTCCTTGCATATGCTAGTTTTTGCTTGCTATGATAATTTGTTTGCCTATAAGATGCCTATGCATAGGAAATATGTTAGACTTAGATGTGTTTGTCACATGTTTCATGATGCTCTCTTTGCGCTTCAATTCTTGTCTTTTATGTGAGCATCATCAAAATTATCAATGCCTAGCTAGGGGCGTTAAACGATAGCGCTTGTTGGGAGGCAACCCAATTTTATTTTAGTTTTTTGCTTTTTGGTTCTGTTTAGGAATAAATCTTTAATCTAGCCTCTGGTTAGATTTGTTTTTGTGTTTTAATTAGTGTTTGTGCCAAGTTAAACCTATAGAATCTTCTTGGATGATAGTTATTTGATCTTGCTGAAAATTCCAGAAACTTTCTGTTCACTAAAACAATTGTTAAATATCACCAGAACGTGATAAAATACTGATTCCAATTGCAGTAGATCAATAAACAAATTATCTAGATCTTCCTATTTTGGTAGAAGTTTTGGAGTTCCAGAAGTTTGCGTTAGTTACAGATTACTACAGACTGTTCTGTTTTTGACAGATTCTGTTTTTCGTGTGTTGTTTGCTTATTTTGGTGAATCTATGGCTAGTAAAATAGTTTATAAACCATAGAGAAGTTGGAATACAGTAGGTTTAACACCAATATAAATAAAGAATGAGTTCAATACAGTACCTTGAAGTGGTATTTTGTTTTCTTTCGCTAACCGAGCTCACGAGATTTTCTGTTAAGTTTTGTGTTGTGAAGTTTTCAAGTTTTGGGTAAAAGATTTGATGGATTATGGAACAAGGAGCGGAAAGAGCCTAAGCTTGGGGATGCCCAAGGCACCCCAAGGTAAATCTAAGGACACCAAAAAGCCAAAGCTTGGGGATGCCCCGGAAGGCATCCCCTCTTTCGTCCTCAACCATCGGTAACTTACTTGGAGCTATATTTTTATTCACCACATGATATGTGTTTTGCTTGGAGCGTCTTGTATGATTTGAGTCTTTTTTTAGTTTGCCACAATCATCCTTGCTGTATACACCTTTTGAGAGAGACACACATGATTCGGAATTTGTTAGAATACTCTATGTGCTTCACTTATATCTTTTGAGCTATATAGTTTTTGCCCTAGTGCTTCACTTATACCTTTTAGAGCACGGCGGTGGTTGTATTTTATAGAAATTATTGATCTCTCATGCCTCACTTAAATTATTTTTTAGAGTCTTAAACAGCATGGTAATTTGCTTTAATTGTGAAATTAATCTTCTATATTGAGTCATTGAATGTTATGAGAAGTTAGATACTTGATAAGTGTTTTGAGATATAAAGGTGGTAATATTAGAGTATGCTAGTTGAGTAATTGTGAAATTGAAAAATACTTGTGTTAAAGTTGGAAAGTCCCGTAGCATGCACGTATGGTAAAAGTTGTGTGACAATTTTGACACATAGGTGTTCTTTTATTGCTTTCCTTATGAGTGGCGGTCGGGGACGAGCGATGGTCTTTTCCTACCAATCTATCCCTCTAGGGGCATGAGTAGTAGTACTTTGCTTCTAGGGCTAATAAACTTTTGCAATAAGTATATGAGTTCTTTATGACTAATGTGAGTCCATGGATCATACACACTCTCAACCTTCCATAATTTTCTAGCCTCTACGGTACCGCGCATTGCCCTTTCTCACCTTGAGAGTTGGTGCAAACTTCGCCGGTGCATCCAAACCCCGTGATATGATATGCTCTATCACACATAAGCCTTCTTATATCTTCCTCAAAACAGCCACCATACCTACCTATCATGGCATTTCCATAGCCATTCCGAGATATATTGCCACGCAACTTTCCACCGTTCCGTTTATTATGACACGCTTCATCATTGTCATATTGCTTAGCATGATCATGTAGTTGACATCGTATTTTGTGGCAAAGCCACTATTCATAATTTTTCATACATGTCACTCTTGATTCATCGCATATCCCGGTACACCACCGGAGGCATTCACATAGAGTCATATTTTGTTCTAAGTATTGAGTTGTAATTGTTGAGTTGTAAATAATAAAAGTGTTATGATCATCATTATTAGAGCATTGTCCCATGTGAGGAAAGGATGATGGAGACTATGATTCCCCCACAAGTCGAGATGAGATTCCGGACTAAAAAAAAGGGAGGCCAAGGAAAAAAAAAGAGAAGACCCCGAAATAAATGAGAGAAAGAAGGGACAATGTTACTATCCTTTTTCCACACTTGTTCTTCAAAATAGCACCGTGATTTTCATGATAGAGAGTCTCCTATGTTGTCAGTTTCATTTACTAGTGGGAATTTTTCATTATAGAACTTGGCTTGTATATTCCAATGATGGGCTTCCTCAAAATGCCCTAGGTCTTCGTGAGCAAGCAAGTTGGATGCACACCCACTTAGTTTCTTTTGTTGAGCTTTCATATATTTATAGCTCTAGTGCATCCGTTGCATGGCAATCCCTACTCCTCTCATTGACATCAATTGATGGGCATCTCCATAGCCTATTGATTAGCCGCGTCAATGCGAGACTTTCTACCTTTTTTGTCTTCTCTCATAACCCCCATCATTATACTTTACTCCACCCATAGTGCTATATCCATGGCTTGCGCTCATGTATTGCGTAAGGGTTGAAAAGCCTGAAGCGCGTTAAAAGTATGAACCAATTGCTCGTCTTGTCCTCGGGGTTATGCATGATGAGAACGTTTGTGTGACAATATTGAAACATAGCCTAACTATATGATTTTGTAGGGATAAGCTTTCTTTGGCTATGTTATATTGATAAGACATAATTGCTTGGTTAGCATGTTTGAAGTATTATTGTTTTTATGTCAACATTAAACTTTTATCTTGAATCTTTCGGATCTAAATATTCAAACCACAATAAAAAGATTTACATTGAGAATTATGCTAAGAAGCATTCCACATCAAAAATTCTTTTTTATCATTTACCTACTCGAGGACGAGCAGGAATTATGATTGGGGTTGCTTGATACATCTCCAACGTATCTATAATTTTTGATTGTTCCATGCTATTATATATTCTGTTTTGGATGTTTAATGGGCTAATTTATACACTTCTATATTATTTTGGGGACTAACCTATTAACCGGAGGCCCAGCCCAAATTGATGTTTTTGGCCTATTTTAGTGTTTCGCAGAAAAAGAATATCAAACGGAGTCCAAACGGAATGAAACCTTCGGGAACGTGATTTTTGGAACAAACGTGATCTAGAGGACTTGGAGTGGACGTCAAGCAACAGACAAGGAGGCCACGAGGTAGGGGGCACGCCTACCCCCCAGGCGCGCCCTCCACCCTCGTGGGCCCGTCGTGGCTCCACCGACCTACTTCTTCCTCCTATATATACCTACGTACCCCCAAACCATCAAAAGCGACCACGAAAACCTAATTCCACCGCCGCAACCTTCTGTACCCGTGAGATCCCATCTTGGGCCCTTTTCCGGCATCCTGCCGGATGGAGCATTGATCATGGAGGGCTTCTACATCAACACCATAGCCTCTCCGATGATGTGTGAGTAGTTTACTTCAGACCTTCGGGTCCATAGTTATTAGCTAGATGGCTTCTTCTCTCTCTTTGGATCTCAATACAAAGTTCTCCTCGATTCTCTTGGAGATCTATTTGATGTAACTCTTCTTTTGCGGTGTGTTTGTCGAGATCCGATGAATTGTGGGTTTATGATCAAGATTATCTATGAACAATATTTGAATCTTCTCTGAATTCTTTTATGTATGATTGGTTATCTTTGCAAGTCTCTTCGAATTATCAGTTTGGTTTGGCCTACTAGATTGATCGTTCTTGCAATGGGAGAAGTGCTTAGCTTTGGGTTCAATCTTGCGGTGTCCTTTCGCAGTGACAGCAGGGGAAGCAATGCACGTATTGTATTGTTGCCATCGAGGATAAAAAGATGGGGTTTATATCATATTTTCATGAGTTTATCCCTCTACGTCATGTCATCTTGCTTAAAGCGTTACTCTATTCTTATGAACTTAATACTCTAGATGCATGCTGGATAGCGGTCGATGTGTGGAGTAATAGTAGTAGATGCAGAATCGTTTCGGTCTACTTGTCACGGACGTGATGCCTTAATTCTTATTGTGCTGTTGCATTCTCGTTCCAGTCAATACCGACATGTGCGATCCCTTTGCTTAATTATATGCATCACTGTAACTAGTACTCCATCCGTTAATTTATAAGTTGTGCTTACCTTTTCCATCAACTTCGTGCAACGCGCGGGCATCTTGCTAGAAACACTAGGACATGTCGGACCGCGTGTGACCAAACCGACGATGCGCCAACCTAGCTACTACGTACCCTGCTTATCTGGCGGAAATAGCCCCGCCCTAGCATTTCCAATCGTTATTTCTATCTATCGATCGTGCCAAGGAGCAGAACCAAAATGTTACAATTTATACATGTTTCTCTACTCCTACTCCTATAAAAGACTCAGTTGGTGATGGTGGTGTGTCTGCCATCCGTCGTTTCTGACCATTAGATCTGCATCTAACGGCTGTGAGGTAAGTTGTGGCATTTTTGCAACAATAGCCCACTTCTCTGCTCCAATTTGCAGAAAACCCCTTATTATCTTGAAAGCAACCACATCCCTCCCTCACCCCATCAAAATAGCCTGAGAAATATATTTTGAGTGAAAAGTGCTCCCTCCGTTCCTAAATATTTGTCTTTCTAGAGATTTCAATAAGTGACTTGATACGTCTCCAACGTATCTATAATTTTTGATTGGTCCATGCTATATTATATTCTGTTTTGGATGTTTAATGGGCTTTATTATACACTTTTATATTATTTTTGGGACTAACCTATTAACCGGAGGCCCAGCCCAAATTGCAGTTTTTTTGCCTATTTCAGTGTTTCGCAGAAAAAGAATATCAAACGGAGTCCAAACGGAATGAAACCTTCGGTAACGTGATTTTCGGATCAAACGTGATCCAGAGGACTTGGAGTCTACGTAAAGCAATCAACGAGGAGAGCACGAGGCAGGGGGCGCGCCTACCTCCCCCCAGGCGCGCCCTCCACCCTCGTGGGGCCCACGTTGCTCCACCGACTTACTTCTTCCTCCTATATATACCTACGTACCCCCAAACCATCATAGGCATCCACGAAAACCTAATTCCACCGCCGCAACCTTCTGTACCCGTGAGATCCCATATTGGGGCCCTTTTCGGCGTCCTACCGGAGGGGGCATTGATCGCGGAGGGCTTCTACATCAACACCATAGCCTCTCCGATGATGTGTGAGTAGTTTACCTCAGACCTTCGGGTCCATAGTTATTAGCTAGATGGCTTCTTCTCTCTCTTTGGATCTCAATACAAAGTTCTCCTCGATCTTCTTGGAGATCTATTCGATGTAATCTTCTTTTGCGGTGTGTTTGTCGAGATCCGATGAATTGTGGGTTTATGATCAAGATTATCTATGAACAGTATTTGAATCTTCTCTGAATTCTTTTATGTATGATTGGTTATCTTTGCAAGTCTCTTCGAATTATAAGTTTGGTTTGGCCTACTAGATTGATCTTTCTTGCAATGGGAGAAGTGCTTAGCTTTGGGTTCAATCTTGCGGTGTCCGCAGCAAGGCACGTATTGTATTGTTGCCATCGAGGATAACAAGATGGGGTTTATATCATATTGCATGAATTTATCCCTCTACATCATGTCATCTTGCTTAAAGCGTTACTCTGTTCTTATGAACTTAATACTCTAGATGCATGCTGGATAGCGGTCGATGTGTGGAGTAATAGTAGTAGATGCTGAATCGTTTCGGTCTACTTGTCATGGACGTGATGCCTATATACATGATCATACCTAGATATTCTCATAACTATGCTCAATTATATCAATTGCTCGACAGTAATCTGTTCACCCACCGTAATACTTATGCTCTTGAGAGAAGCCACTAGTGAAACCTATGGCCCCCGGGTCTATCCTCCATCATATTAATCTTCCAACACTTAGTTCTTTTTATTGCCATTTATTTTACTTTGCATCTTTATCATAAAAGTACCAAAAATATTATCTTATCATATCTTTCAGATCTCACTCTCGTAAGTGACCGTGAAGGGATTGACAACCCCTTTATTGTGTTGGTTCCGAGGTTCTTATTTGTTTGTGTAGGTGTGCGGGACATGTGCGTGGTCTCCTACTAGATTGATACCTTGGTTCTCAAAAACTGAGGGAAATACTTACGCTACTTTACTGCATCACCCTTTCCTCTTCAAGGGAAAACCAACGCAGTGCTCAAGATGTAGCATGACTACATACGGAGCAAAATGAGTGGATCTACACTTCAAAATATGTCTATATAATCCGTATGTGATAGTCCATTTGAAATCTCTAAAAGGACAAATATTTAGGAATGGAGGGAGTAATTTATTAGGAGTATATCAAAACAAGAGTGATTTCTTTTCAAGTTTGTGAACAAGTACTACTATTCTACTACTTTGGATTCGTCGCAACGCACGGGCACATTCTTAGTAAAAGGAAAAGGCCTGCCGCGTTCGCGTCGCACTCCCCCCCCCCACACACACATGCCCGGGAATCGGGAGTACTCCATGGACCGTCGGCACGACACATAGCTTAGGGAAGGCATGTTGCCTAGCATTTTCACTTTCATGTGGTACCCCTGTTGAGCAAACCGACTATTGGCAAACCGCACCCCGCCCGCCGCCGGGTTGGAAAACAGAAACGAAGGGAAGATCTAGCTGTAGCACGGAAGCCAAGAAATTTGGTGTCAGATGGGGCTCGTTTATAGAGTAGGAGCATTCCGTACTACTCTACTCCTACTAGTACCAAGTTTGTACTATACAACTAGTACTACCAGTATACAACTAGTAGGTACGTGCACGGCACATCATCGTAGGAACAAAAAATGGGAAGATCGTGTTTTGGGCGATTTATCTTTTTTTCAGTCAACGTAGTATGAATAATATGATGTGGGGGGCACCCATGAAGCTTATGTGGCTTTGTTGCATGGCTACGAAAGGTTAGAGAAAAATAAATAGATAATGTGTTTAGAGTGCACTCCACTAAACAGATATACTTTGGATCCATTGCAACAGGCCGACATATCTATATCTATACCCCCTATATAGTGTGTGAATAACTTTGAAAGTTGGTCGTTGGATGAAGCTAATCCGACGGTACAAAGATGGCAAATCCGAGCACTACTGGCCGTCGGATATCATCTACATTCCACCAGATTCTGCCACATGTAGAATCTAGAAGACTCCATGGTTGAACTTCATTCATGACTAACTTTGCCACAACTAAGCTTAGGCAAAGTGTGTTTGCCACAAAAAATGTGGCTAACAAAATGGCCACCACAAGTGTGGCAAGATTTGGCAAGAAGTTGACTCAAAGACATGTGGACCATGTAGCTAGAAAAGTGTGGCAAGCCACAAGTGTAGCAATGAACCAAACACATGCCTGGTGTGTTCGGTAGGGTGTATGAAGGGTGCATGATCCCAAGAGTTCCCTTCTCGAACCACTTTTGGGTGTTTGGTAGAGTATATGGAGGGTGCATGAGTCCACACTAGATTAGCACAAATACACTAGAAGCATGCATGAAGGGAGCATACATGAAGAGGGGTGTTGAGTTGAGCATGAATGAAGAGGGAACAACTATGCTGAGATGAGAACGCAACCAAACACACTTGTGGCACGCCTAAGCTTAGGCGTGGCAACCTTAGGCTGCAAACCAAACATCTATACCCCTACATAGTGTGTGAACATAATTGGTTTGATGCCAACAATTGGCATTGCCAATATTTGGAAAGCTAACATTTGGCAAAATCAAAATTTGCCAAATGTTGGCAACTTTTTGTGAGGTTGAGAAGAAAAGTTGGTAGCCAACCAATCACTAGCCAACATTTGGCATTTGCCAAATATTGGCATGCCAACTTTTGGCATCAAACCAATCATGCTCTAACTTTGAAAGTTGGTCGTTGGATGAAGCCAATCCGACAGTACAAAGATGGCAAATCCGAGCACTACTGGCCACTGGATATCATCTACATTCCACCAGATTTTGCCACATGTATAATCTAGAAGACTCCACACGTAGAAGCATAATGCACAAACCACCAGAATCTCATGCGTGCAATGCACGTGTACCTTACTAGTAGTTGGTAGTAGTAATAAAAAAATTCCGGGTTTGGCACGAGCTCGTACTACGGGAGCACCACAAGGCCTGCCGCAGGAGTTACATTTCCCTCTCGGGGCCCACGGGACCGAACTTTAGTGGCTTAGTGCCCGGCCTATGAGTCAATGACATGCGGACCTTAAATGTGGCTGGCCCACATGTCATTCTCATGGTGGTGGTGTGGTTCGTGACTCGTTCGAGATGAGCCGGCTGGTGGTGGCGTGGCCGTGGCGAGGGTGCCACAGCTGGGCGTCGGGGCGTTACAAGGCGTAGATGGCCACACTGGTCTGTACTACCTGTAGTACAGAAGTACTCCAGCTGAGGATTGATGCCCAGGACGAAATGTGTCACAGCCGCTAGATGAAAATTCGATGGTGCGGGAGTACGGATCGGAGCACAGCAGCGGAGCAGGCAAACCGCGTCCAATCGGGTGTGGCTGTGGTAGGAAGTTGATGGTCGCCACAGTTCAGCTGGCCCGCATGTCATGCACACAAAGGCAGAGGAGCAGTGGGGCCAAGAGGGATGAGGCGCACGTCGGGGGGATGAGGATCCCCTGACGTGAACAATCCTACCATTCTATCACTGACATGTGGGACCCCCAAGTGTGGGTCCCACCAGTCAGCGAAGGAAAGGCAGTGATAGCCACGTCAAAGGATCCATGTCCAGGTTGGGGGACGTCGTGCTTACAGGTAGGGTTGGAGCGGCGTCATGGGAATCGAATGTGGGTGTGGTAGTGGTAGAAACAAGAAACGTGATGGTCGCCGTGGTTCAACTTCCATGGACAAGCTGTCATGTCTGCTGACACATGTATATCAAAACTAGAGTGTTTATATTTCAAGCACGTGAACAAGTATTATTGTACTACTTTGGATCCATTGCAACGCACGGGCCAGCACATTGGTAGTAGTAGTGTCTATCTCTATCTCTAGAGGCCTTCCCTCGTTCATCCTTTTCTCTCACAAGATAAACTACTCATACAAATGCATCTTGATGTTCCGTGGAACGCACGAGGATGTTTCCTTGGGGGTCTCTCTAGCGCGGCGTGGCCGTAGTTTCAAGTTGACGCCCCTTGAGATGGCGATGTTGAGGGGCACTCAGATTTCCTCCGATGAGCAGGTAAGATGAGTTTGATCACGTAGTAGATTCATTCTAAAGACTACTTCCATGTCCATTTCCTAATTCTCCCCTGCCCACTGTTTCACAGGCTAGGCTCGGTGCGAGTGGAGATTGGCTTGCATATGTACGGGAGGGTACCAACATCAATTTGCACAACATTTACAATGGTGACACCGTTCCCGTAGAACCTTTGTCCAACATTGGGATCAGCCATGCAATGGGCCACCGCATGAATTGGTACGATGGAACCAGGTGAGATTGAATAAGATAGCACGAACCTTGCACATGGCGGTCAAAAGTGGACCATGCTGTCTGCGGCCGATTTGTTGCCGTACGAGTATGAAGACGCTGTGCTCCTTTCTAACCGCATCTTCGCGGTGACAAACCAGGGGACTTGTTTCGTATGGGACACATCCTACGATATACTCCCTCTCTCCCAGTTTATTTGTTTTGAATCTTTTCATTTTATAAGTTTCAAATTCAAATTTAGAGCTCCCCATCACATGTTGAGATTACAATGTCCATTAAATCGTTGCGTGCATGTATAATAAAGAAACAAATCTCGAGTTTGGCACGAGTTCGTGCAGCGGTAGCACCAGCCTGGCGTAGGAGTTACATTTCCCTCTCAGGGCCCTCGGGACTGAGCTTCAGCGCCTTACTACACCTGCCTTTGAGTCAATAACATGTGGACCCGATAGGTGGCTGGTCCACATGTAATGCTCCCGAAGGCAGAGGGGCAGTGGGGCCGAGAGGGGTGAGCCGCAGGTCGGGGGACGTGTGGTGTCATGGGTTCATGCGGCGTCGTGGGAATCGCGTGTGGCTGTGGTAGAAACTTGATGCTCGCCGCATTTAAGGTGGCCCACATGTCATGCACACAAAGGCAAAGGGGCGGTGCGGCCGAGAGGGGGGAGGCGCATGTCGGGGGACATGGTGCCGTGGGTTGGAGCGGCGTCGCGGGAATCGCGAGTGGCAGTGGATGAAACGTGATGGTCGCCGTAGTTGAACTTCCATGGACAAGCTGTCAAGTCTACGGACACATGCATTGCATACCGATCACTGGAAGGAGTAGTAGAGAAAGCTAGTCAGATAAATAGTTCCTTATAGTCAAGCGGACCCACGCTACTACTTGTTCCAAAGACATGCACACCATCGAAATAGTCCATCTATATCAATATACATAGAGAGGGAATATTTTTTTTTACAAGAGAGGAAATAGTTCATCCATCCATAATGCCCTACTGCTGGTGCAGCATCTTCTCTTCTTCTTCTTCTTCTTCTTCTTCTTCTTCTTCTTCTTCTTCTTCTTCTTCTTCTTCTTCTTCTTCTTCTTCTTCTTCTTCTTCTTCTCATTTTCTGTGGGAGACGGCTTCGCAACAAGCTCTCTGGACCTTGCAGCTATCTCGAAACTCACACGGGCATCGAGGGCATCATATTTTATCTGCTCGTACGTCAAGGGATAATTCTCCCATCCAGACGACCTTAATGCCAGCGTCTCGTCACCCTTCTGAAGATTTGTTCCTAGCACAAAATTTGCTACGTCGAATAGGGATGGTGTCGGTTTATCACAATCTTCTACAGGAATTTTTATTTTGGTTTGTAGGTCAGCGATGCTTTTCAAATCAAGGTTGTACGGCTCCTACTTCAGTTTGTCCCCTGCGATGGCTGCCCCACAGAAGTATATGTCCTCCCGAGACAAGAAATCGTGAAGCTCACCTGGTATGGAGGGCGCGTGTATGATGTGGTACACCAAAACATCATCTTCGAGGCACAGCTGAAGGACAGCGACGCGTTGGATCTTCCCAGTGGCACGCTCCGTGTACTCTGCGTCGAGACCGATGACATTCATCTCCACCTTTTGGAGGGAGTTGGATACATTGTTGATCCACTTCCGAACAACCCTTGGGTAGTCGGTGACTGTGGCAACTATGCTCAACGAGCCTTCGACGAGGACATGTTGGACGCTAAAAACCTGCATCTCGATCTCTTTCGCCATTTGGAACTGCTGAACCGGAGGGCTATGGTTTGGAGAATTAGGATTAGATGGCTAGTCTAACTGAAGAAGATGATTATTTATAGGGGCTTCGGAATTACTCCAGGAGGATGTGAAGAGGTTAAAACAATGTGAATGCGGTGTGGTTTGGATGCAAATGAAGATCAAGGAGTAGTGAAAAAGCCAAGGAAAATCGGTTCCCGATGGAGAAGTAAATGGGAGAAGTTATGCGCATGTATGAGGAGAGCTGCGGTGGTTTGGCTGCTGCATGCAATGGATTGGATGGGCTCTTCGGTTGCCTTCTCTCTCCCACGCGCATAGAATGGCCCACTTGCATGCCGCAGTTTATTGGCTGGAGTCTGGCTACAGCTGCTCATGCGTACGCTAATTAATGCTGTGAATGCGTGGCATGGAGGGAAATGGGCGCATGCAAAAGGGTATATTGTTGGAAATATGCCCTAGAGGCAATAATAAAATGGTTATTATTATATTTCCTTGTTCATGATAATTGTCTATTGTTCATGCTATAATTGTGTTATCCGGAAATCGTAATACATGTGTGAATACATAGACCACAACATGTCCCTAGTGAGCCTCTAGTTGACTAGCTCGTTGATCAACAGATAGTCATGGTTTCCTGACTATGGACATTGGATGTCATTGATAACGGGATCACATCATTAGGAGAATGATGTGATGGACAAGACCCAATCCTAAGCATAGCACAAGATCATGAAGTTCGTTTGCTAGAGCTTTTCCAAATGTCAAGTATCATTTCCTTAGACCATGAGATTGTGCAACTCCCGGATACCATAGGAGTGCTTTGGGTGTGCCAAACGTCACAACGTAACTGGGTGGCTATAAAGGTGCACTACGGGTATCTCCGAAAGTGTCTGTTGGGTTGGCACGAATCGAGACTGGGATTTGTCACTCCGTATGACGGAGAGGTATCTCTGGGCCCACTCGGTAATGCATCATCATAATGAGCTCAATGTGACCAAGTGTTTGGTCACGGGATCATGCATTACGGTACGAGTAAAGTGACTTGTCAGTAACGAGATTGAACAAGGTATTGGGATACCGACGATCGAATCTCGGGCAAGTAACGTACCGATTGACAAAGGGAATTGTATACGGGATTGATTGAATCCTCGACATCGTGGTTCATCCGATGAGATCATCGTGGAACATGTGGGAGCCAACATGGGTATCTAGATCCCGCTGTTGGTTATTGACCGGAGAGTCGTCTCGGTCATGTCTGCATGTCTCCCGAACCCGTAGGGTCTACACACTTAAGGTTCGGTGACGCTAGAGTTGTAGAGATATTAGTATGCGGTTAACCGAAAGTTGTTCGGAGTCCCGGATGAGATCCCGGACGTCACGAGGAGTTCCGGAATGGTCCGGAGGTAAAGATTTATATATGGGAAGTCCTATTTTGGCCACCGGAAAATGTTCGGGATTTTTCGGTATTGTACCGGGAAGGTTCTAGAAGGTTCCGAAGTGGGGCCCACCTGCATGGGGGGACCCACATGAACGTGGGTAGTGGGGGCAAGGCCCCACACCCCTGGTCAAGGCGCACCAAGATCCCACCTTAGAAGTAGTAAGATCATATCCCGAAGGGATAAGATCAAGATCCCTAAAAAAGGGGGATAACAATCGGTGGGGAAGGGAAATGATGGGATTTCTTTCCCCCACCTTTGCCAACGCCCTAATGGACTTGGAGGGCAAGAAACCAGCCCCCTCCACCCCTATATATAGTGGGGAGGTGCATGGGAGCAGCACCCCAAGCCCTGGCGCCTCCCTCTCCCTCCCGTGACACCTCTCCCTCTCGCTGAGCTTGGTGAAGCCCTGCCGAGATCCCCGCTGCTTCCACCACCACGCCGTCGTGCTGCTGGATCTCCATCAACCTCTCCCTCCCCTTGCTGGATCAAGAAGGAGGAGACGTCTTCCCCAACTGTACGTGTGTTGAACGCGGAGGTGCCGTCCATTCGGCGCTCGGTGATTTGGATCACGACGAGTACGACTCCATCAACCCCGTTCACTTGAACGCTTCCGCTCGCGATCTACAAGGGTATGTAGATGCACTCTTTTCCCTCTCGTTGCTAGAAGACTCCATAGATTGTTCTTGGTGATGCATAGATTTTTTTTAATTTCTGCAATGATCTCCAACATATATACGCAGAATAATTAGAGAAATACTGAAAAAAGTTATGCGCGGACAAAAGAGGACCGGAGGGAGTACTACTCATGTTCCTACTACGGTTAAGGAATATGCGGTTATCCTCAAACAAGAAAAGTCCTTCTTCGCGCTTCCGCATGCACGCGAATTTGGTTCTGCTCGCCATATGGATGATAGTTGGAGGATGAAGTGAACCCAGAGGCATGCTAGCACGGGAGTACTACTCATGTTCCTACTACTCCTACTACTAGTAGTAGTACCACTGTGGTACACTTGATGGTCAAAATACCATTATTCATCCGGTCCTCACAGTGAAGTGACAAGACCCTGCGCCCGAGGTGACACCAGTCCAGGCGGCGTGTCCGGGTTACAAAAGTCAGCCTCACCTTCTGCACTGTGCAGTCACTGTCACCGCCGCTGTATAGCATGCCTCGCCTTGTCTCCTTCTCCCCTAGCACCACTCCATCTCCATCTCCGTCTCGCCGGAGATCCTGAGGTCACTCTTCATCATCTCGCTGTGCCCCCGCGTACCCTCGCCTCGCTCGCCTCCCCCAGTACCACTATTCCCTCGCTAGCCGCTCCAGCACCAGCCTTCTCCCCCGTAAATCAAGCCCCCCAAAACCCCACCTTCCAAACTCCACCATGGCCGAACGCGTATCGCGCAGCATCCATATGAGCCGCGATTGGAGCAATCTCCCTAGTGACGTCCTCGACCTCTGTTGTTTGTGTATGGATATGTTGAGCGCCCTGCGGCTGGCTGTATGCTCGAGCGGCATGCACACGGCCATCATCGAAGCGAGGCCTAAGCTTTTCAAGACACCCTGCTTGCTGCTATCTGGTCTTGCGAGATTGTCTCACCATGATACGGAGGCGTACATGATGCCCCTTGACTTCAATCCGATCTCCATTAGCCGAAACTTCTTTGCAGGTATGTAGTGGGTCGCCGTACATCATTTCCCTCGACTTCGATCCGATCACCATCGCCCGAAACTTCTTGGCAGGTATGTATTGGGTCGGCATGAACTCCCACTGGATGGATGCCTTCCGAGAAGACGGTAAAAAGTTGGTGCTCGTGAACTTCCAGACCTCCCATGAGATTATCCTTCCTCCGTTGGATTATATAGAGTTTTACCATCGTGGTCCAAGTCATCTAGATTACCACGTCAGTTGGACGGACCTTGTTTTGCAGAAGGTTGTAATCTGCCAAGTGCCCACACGACATGCGAATTACGCAAACTTCAAGCTAATTGCCTTGTTCGACCGCGGGCTCGCCTATCTTTACGCCGGTGCCTTCTTTAGCTGGAGACAACTCAGCTTGTAGTGGATCATCGTCAAATCTGATACACACTTCCGTGATGCTATTGAACACAATGGCATCATCTACGCAATCGACAAAGCAGATGGCACCACGTATTGCTGGGATGGCGCGTGTAAGTTGTTTCCGTCTCATTTAATGATGACGCTATGACACTGTTTGAACTTTTTGTGATGATTGGCATATCCCTGTTTGAGAAGAATTTGAGTAGAACTATGGCAATGTATTAGAGACGCCGTAAATCAGCTATATTTGGAATGAGTTAATTCATGCAATTGTGACCATGTCATTATCAAACGGTTAGGAATATATGGATATTCTCCTTATTTTACAGTAATCTATATACTACTACTAAATATGAGTGTGTATCAATGGCCATGTTAGTTTCCTCATTTTCATGATGTAGAAACATGCACCACACTGTTGGTTTCATCTAACCATACATTAGGGAAGTAAATGTGCATATGGAGAACTCTATATTTGGAAGTAGTGAAATCCTGTAATGCTTACCATGTGTACATACCTATATTCGCCCTACAGCAATCAATGGCTAGAATAATATCCTCAAAAAAAATTCCCACAGAACACGAGTATATAACAATGCATGGTCTGTTAGTTACCTTGAAGAATTTGTTTGTGAGGACAGAACATGATTACATAACATGCATGACATGGTAGTTTCCTGTGAAGAATCGATTGCGAGATAACATGAGTATAACCATGCATGGCACTTCTATATTTTCAAACCCAGTATACATTTCCTTGTATTTTCCTCCCAGTTCCAACAGGGACATACCAATGCTGTTTCTTGCATTATCCTACTCATACTCCGAACAATGCTGATCTTACATTAACAATGCCTGTCCTTTTTGATATGATGCAGTGTCCCTACAGTTACTGCCCTTTGTATTCACACCACCTTTGCCAAAAATAGGGAAGCACAACTGGTTCCTCGCTCGATCAGACGACGGCAAAAGACTGATGATCATTCGGACACATGAGCCGGAAAAGTTATATAGCAAAAACCCCACTGTATACAAGCACTGTGAAATACGTGAGTATCCGGACAGTGGCTGTTACGTCTATGAGCAGGATACCAGCTTGTTGGGGCCTTCAGGATTTTTTAGTTGGAGGCGGGTAAACAACCTTGGTTCACACTCTCTGTTTCTCGGACTCAATTATCCAATTAACCAGGAGATCACCGTTGGCAAGGACCTTGATGGCAGAGAGGCTCTGTTTGCTATGGAAAACTGTGTCTACACGGCAAGACTTGGGAGTTCGGGAGCAAACTTCCCTGATTGTCAATGATACAGCTTGCAGCCAAAAGAAGGTGAGAATGACAAAGGCATCTGGATTAACTTTGATCCTTGGATGTCTCAATTACGACAGGTAGTGATGTGGTTCAAGCCTTCAGGTTGATAGGTAATTGGGCTTTGCGTCGAAAGGGTGGAGTACTGGTGTCTCCGGATCATTGGTCGCTGAAGCGGGGCTGCAAATTATGATGGTGTTGGATCATCTCTTCGAATGACATTGTTGTTCTTGCTGCTTGTTCTAGATGGGTAGTTCTTTCTTTTGTTATGCATATTCCTTGTCATTTGGTCATCCTCGTCTATGTCACTCTTACTATGTAATAGTTGCCTCTGTTTAGAATGTCATTCTCGTCTGGATCACGAGAGTCTGAGCGCTGCAGATGGGTGCGTTTTGGTGGTGTAGCAAGACTTCTTATGAACTATCATGTCTTGATGTTTATGTCAGTAGTAGTCACTAGTCAGTGTTTGAATGTTGTATATATCGTTGTTTCGAACTGTTTATTGTCTCGAACTACTGGTGGGCTAAATGAGGGCATCACCATTCTCCAGTGTTCAGAGTGTATCTCCTTTTTTCAAGTTATATAATTTGAGCTCAGTGTCTTTTCGATGATGTACACTTGTTTGGGCCAGTGAGGTGTCGTTGAATATGGGCCGAGTAGTAACGCAATGCCAAACAGGTCAATTATGACTCTCAGGCCTGGCTCTCAAAAGATCCTCAAAAAAAAGGCCGGGCTCTCCAAAAAAGAAAGAATAAGGACTCTTAGGCCGACATGTGGGCGCTACCGGTGTTTTCGTGCGCTTGCGCGCCGAGAGCATATTGGCGCGTGTTCGAAATTCAAGCTACCTTTTCATCCCCAATCTCCCGCCCCTCCCCCACCTCTGGAATCTCAATTCCTACTCTAGTTCCCCCAAATCCCCCTCCTATACTCCCTGTACTCAAGCTCACTATCATGTCACCGGTCAACGCGGATCTCCGAGCCGGAGATCCTGAGGTCTCCTTAGGAACAAACGTAACTACTCACAAATCATATTCATGTTCATAATTAGAGGGGTATTAATAATGCATATAGGATCTGAACATATGATCTTCCGCCGAATAAACCAACTAGCATCAACTACAAAGAGTAATCAACACTACTAGCAACCCACAGGTACCAATCTGAGGCTTTGGGACAAAGATTGGATACAAGAGATGAACTAGGGTTTGAGAGGAGATGGTGCTGGTGAAGATGTTGATGGAGATTGACCCTCCTCCGATGAGAGGATCGTTGGCGATGATGATGGCGGTGATTTGCCCCTCCCGGAGGGAAGTTCCCCCGGCAGAACAGCTCTGCCGGAGCCCTAGATTGGTTCCGCCAAGGTTCCGCCTCATGGCGGCGGAGTTTCTTCCTGAAAGCTTGCTTATGATTTTTTTTCTCGGACGAAAGACTTCGTATAGCAGAAGATAGGCACTGGAGGCCTGCCAGGGGCCCACGAGGCAGGGGGCGCGCCTGCCACCCTTGTGGCCAGGGTGTGGCCCCCCTCTGGTATTTTCTCCGCTTAGTATTTTTTATTAATTCTAAAAATGACTTCCGTGAAGTTTCAGGACTTTTGGAGCTGTGCAGGATAGGTCTCTAATATTTGCTCCTTTTCCAGCCCAGAATTCCAGCTGCCGGCATTCTCCCTCTTCACGTAAAACTTGTAAAATAAGAGAGAATAGGCATAAGTATTGTGACATAACGTGTAATAACAACCCATAATGCAATAAATATCGATATAAAAGCATGATGCAAAATGGACGTATCAACTCCCCCAAGCTTAGACCTCGCTTGTCCTCAAGCGGAAGCCAATAACGATAAATATGTCCACATGTTTAGAGATAGAGGTGTCGATAAAATAAAATACGGACATGAGGGCATCATGATCATTCTTATAACAGCAACATATATGGATATTGTCATATGATTTCTTATGCTCAAGTAATAATCTATTCACAATGTTAAGTATGAATCAGAAACTTCATTGAGAACCAACAAACTATAATCACAGTCATTGAAGCAATTGCAATTTATCATAAAATCGGAAAGAGTCAACATAAGAGCTTTTCAGCAAGTCCACATACTCAACTATCATTTAGTCTTTCACAATTGCTAACACTGATAAAATGTAAGAAAGGAAAGGTGAAGATCACCATGACTTGCATAAGACAAAAGTAAAAGATAGACCCTTCACAGAGGGGATCAGAGGTTGTCATGTGCTTTTTGGTTGGATACACGAAATCTTAATGCAAAAGAACGTCACTTTATATTGCCACTTGTGGTATGGACCTTTATTATGCAGTCCGTCGCTTTTATTTCTTCCACATCACAAGATTGTATAAAGCTTATTTTCTTCACACTAATAAATCATACATATTTAGAGAGCAATTTTTTATTGCAATGCAACATGACAACTTACTTGAAGGATCTTACTCAATCCATAGGTAGACACTAGTAAAAAAAGACACATCCGTGACATTTTGGGCCGAACGAATTTTTTTTCTGTCATACATATGACACTTCTATGACGATAATTGTGACAAAACCCGGTATCATCATAGATGTGGTGGGCTCCTACTTCTATGACAAAAAATCATGACAGAAAATTGGCTTTTCATCCTGGGCGGGCCGGAGATGCAGCTGCATGACATTCTTTGGGCCGTCCATGACGGAAAAAACCGTGGTAGAAGCGAGGGGGAGGAAAATTTCGGGGAGTTCCCGGTTACGGTGGGAGGTCGGGGGCCGATCGATGCACGTTTCTCTCGTACACGTACGCGCGTGTGTGCGAGGCGTTGGCTCTAACTGAACCCGAGCGAGGCGTTGGGCTCTAACTGAACCCGAGCGATTGCACTACAGGCTACGCGTTACTGAACCCGAGCGATCGATCGATGGCTGTTAACTGAACCCGATCGAGCGATTCCTTCGCTACTGCTCCTAACTGAAGCCGATCGATGCTGCCTCTGGGATGAACAGTGAGTGTTGCAGGGGGGTTTGGATGAACAGTGAGCGGTGGCATTGCCTCTGGATGAACAGGACCCCGTGGTGTGGTGGAGGGCTGGATGAACAGTAGACGATGGAGGGGTGCCCGTGGAGGGGTGGTTGAACAGGACCCCGTGGTGTGGAGGGCTGGATGAACAGTAGACGGTGGACGGGTGCCCGTGGAGGGGTGGTTGAACAGTAGCCCGTGGAGTAGCGCGCGGTGGAGGCTGGATGAACAGGAGCCCGTGGAGGCTGGAGGAGGTCGACGGTAGCCCGTGGAGGCTGGAGAAGGTCGACGGTGGAGATGAACAGTATCCCGTGGAGTCCCGTTTTGCGGTACGCCACACCCCTCCCGATGAACAGGACCCCCGTTTCGACCGTAGGAGGTCGGTTTCGTCCGTTTTGCGGTACGCCACACCCCTCCCGATCAACAGGACCCCCGTTTCGACCGTAGGAGGTCCGTTTCGTCCGTTTTGTGGTACGCCACACCCCTCCCGATCAACAGGACCCCCGTTTCGACCGTAGGAGGTCCATTTCCTCCGTTTTGCGGTACGCCAGACCCCTCCCGATCAACAGGACCCCGTTCCGAATGTAGGAGGTCCGTTTCCTCCGTTGTGCGGCACGCCAGGCCTTGTTTCCATCGCCTGTTCTGTCCAAGCCCTCCTGATGAACACGACCACGCATTCCGTTCCGACCCAGCCGGTTGGCTCACACGCGTTCTGTTGCCTCCCGATGAACACAACGCATTCCTTTGCCTCCCCATGAACACGACGCATTCCGTTGCCTCCCCATAAACACGATGACGACGTTGTTTCTCCGTTTCGACCCAGCCATGTACACGAGCCCTGGCCGTACGTATGTGCGAGTAGGCGTTCGAGACCCCGCCCGTATGTACACATACGTGGCTGTATTTTCTTTCTTGCACCCTGGCCGCTGTACGTACGTGTACATGCTACGTGCGCGCCTCTACTACGACACGTACGCGCCTCTACTACGACACGTGCGCGCCTCTACATCCACCAGTATATATGTACGTACACGTTCGCGACCAGAATGACAACGCTACGTACGCTTCGACCAGGTGGGTCCCGACTGTCAGGCACTTCCTTGCCTGCGAAGATGTAGCTGGTGGGTCCCAGCAGTCAGGGGGGCGAATCGTTTTTTTTTTTGCCCGGACGCACTTCCTTGCGTGCGAAGATGTAGCTGGTGGGTCCCAGCAGTCAGGGGGAAATGTTTTTTTCACAAAATACAGTGGCCCGTCCGATGGGTCCCAGCTGTCAGGTGGAGGAATCATTATTTTCCGCGTAATAAGGAGGCACTTCCTTGCTGCGGCCGTGGACCCAGCTGTCAGCCTCTCCACGTACAGTCCACGTCCGATGGAAGTCGTTCCTTGACCACGTTGACCACGCGGCGCCGAGAGCACCAGGGCGGTGGACGACGGCGAGGCCTAGGAAGGGGACGACGGGGAGCCGGGGAAGACGCGGCCATGGAAGCCCGCGCGGAGAGGAGTACGAGGGTTCACTGGTTCGGCTGCGGTGTGAGGCTGCCGTCGCCGCAGGGCCTGGCCAGCGGTGGGAATAGTAGGTGGCGGTGAGGCCTCCGCGGCAGCACAGCCGGCCACGGGAGGCAGGAGCATGCAACACGACCGGCGCTGCTTTGGGCGGCTGGAGCAAGAAGACCAGAGGTTGAAGAAGCACTACGGCCGTTGGATGGACATCGTACGGTTGCTGGAGCTAGAATCGTTCACATTGACTAAAGTTGACAAAGGCCCCCATCCCAGTCAACTTAGTAGGCCCACAAGTCAGCCTCCCACCATGGTGGGTCCCAGCTAGCAGGGGGAGTATTCATTTTTTTGTGCGTAATAAGGAGGCACTTTCGGTGGGTCTAAGCTGACAGCGGGGGGAACGTTTTTTTCACAAAATACGCTGGCCCGTCCGATGGGTCCCAGCAGTCAGGGGGAAACTTTTTTTTCGCGAAATAAGGTGGCCCGTCCGGTGGGTCCCTGCTGTCAGGAGGAGGAATAATTATTTTGCGCGTAATAAGGAGGCACTTCCTTGCGGCCGCCTGGACCCAGCTGTCAGCCTCTCCACGTACAGTACTCTTCTGATGGAAGTCAGTCGTTGACCATGTTGACCACGCCACGCCGAGAGCACCAGGGCGGTGGTCTGGACGATGGCGAGGCCTAGGAAGGGGACGACGCGGAGCCGGGGAAGACGCAGCAGTGGAAGCCCGCGCGGAGAGGAGTACGAGGGTTCACTGGTTCGGCTGCGGTGTGAGGCTGCCGTCGCCGCAGAATAACAGGGGGTGTGGGTGAGTAGAGGGATGGCCTGGCCAGCGGTGGGAGTAGTACGGGGCGGTGAGGCCTCCGCGGCATCACAGCCGGCCACGGGAGGCAGGATTACGCGACACGACCGGCGCTGCTTTGGGCGGCTGGAGCAAGAAGACCAGAGGTTGAAGAAGCACTACGGCCGTTGGATGGATATCGTACGATCACTGCAGCTAGAATCGTTTATATTGACTAAGTTGACAAAGCCCTTCGTACGCGTCAACTTAGTAGGCCCACAGCTCGAATTTGGCAGAGAACATATAGCCCATTTGCGATTTGTAAGAATGTACATCCCATTTTTTAATTCTAATGTAATTTACTACAGCCCATTTACAGTTTGTTAAAATTATAGCCCAACTTCTAGCTAGGACAGCGATTAATAATTTCAAACAACCGCTCAAAACAGAATTCAAAAAAAATTCCACATTTTGATGGGATCCGAAATATTTTTATCCGAAATTTCTAGTCAGGTTAAATATAATTTCAAATAAAGTTGTATTACGTTAAAATCCAACGAAATATTGCGCGCGAAACAAGTAATGAAATTAAAATTTTCAAATTCCAAAAATAATATATTTTTCAAACTAATTACGTGTTTGGTGCATAGTAACTGTCCAGTTATTATAATTACATCCCATTTATTATTTCTTAAAGTCCATTTTCTTGTTAAGCCTAATGCATACCTCCTAGGAAAGTTTGCAGCCCAGCGGGGCGGAGAATAACAAGTTGACCCGGATATTGTGTACAACTGTCGGCCCAGTTGCATTGCCGATGTTGAAAAAAGGCCTGTGTAGTACAGTACAACCTAACATGGTTACTCAGCCCACATTCAGCGACGCCGGAAAGGCCCAAACAAGGCTTCTGTACATCTTTTTGAAGTCACTGAGCTCAATTAATAACTTAAGAAAAAAGTTAGATTATAGTGGAACCTAATTAAAAGGTGTCACGAGCAAATAAATAATTCAACGAGTCCCACTTGTGCGTGTGCGCGTGTGTGTGCGTGTGTGTGTGAGAGAGAGAGAGAGAGAGAGAGAGAGAGAGAGAGATAGAGAGAGACCCATCGGTCGATGCTCGTAAATACATCTTTCAGCCATATGCATTGCTGATGCTCAGTAAAAACTTATATAGTTGACACAATCATATAGAACATCATAGCACACTGAACTTGCATACAAAAATTTCACGCAGGCGGCACAATCAGGATGGAAGCAGTGGATCGCTATAGGAAGGGCTATGTTGAAACCAACGAAGTCGTACATAACGGTTCATCGTCTTTATCAATGACGGGGAAATATCTTGAATGCTGTGCAAAGAAAACAGACAGACAACACAATAAGTTCTGCTAGCACATTAAGTTGACGTACATCCCTTTCTAAAAAAAGTTCAGGTACAAAATTAGAACAGGTCACAATCAAATGTACTGGCATATCAGTGCTTCACACCCATAGCTCGGATTTAACTAGTATCTGACAAGATCCAGTTGTTATCTCAAATTAGAGCACATCCAGGCAGCCAGCCCTGCCTCTTCTCCCAAAGAAGCAGTGGCCTCCGCCGCGCGATGGAGTAGGCCCTGTGCCATCCATCGTTCTGAGCAACACGGGGAAAGTCTGACGTTGGCTCTTGTAATGGACGTCGTCGACGGACCCTGGCACCAGCGGCGGCGGTAGGACTTCGATTGACGGATTGACCACTTCTTCGACATGCACGAACACTCGATACAGGTACATCCCTAACGTGGTCCGTGGCGGCCTTGGTGGCGACGAATAGTAGAACCCCGGTTCTTGCACCGGTATCTCAACACCAATCACCTTCGGTATGGTGGACGGCTTCTTCATCCATGCCATAACCGTCAGAGCCCAGCTGTCTGGAGGAACAAACATACTTACGAGCTCACCTCCAAGGTCGTTGATAAGCTCGTTCATGGACTCACTGTTCCAAGCAAGTCGAGGCATGCCGTGGAAGGTAAGCTTTGTTAAAAACTCAAGCTCAGAGGGCACTGAGCCCCATCCTGGGTGCCACCGATCAAAGATCGCCAGCGCGCCATCGCAGAACAAACGCCGGGAAGATACGAACACACGACTGCAGTCGAAAGTTGTCCGGAACCTGACGAAGAAATCAGGCGGTGGCGGACATACTTCGACAAGCAAGTACTTATTTGGATGCCGTGCGCAATGCCAAGAGCTTTGACAAGGTCGTCCGGCGAGACGGGAGGCCGGTCGCCATTGATGATTACCATCAGCACTTTGTCGGCAAACTGGTCGTCAAGCGCCGCCATGCCACTGTTGAGCGACAGCACGCAGCGACCGAAGGCAGGACGGACCTCAGGATCTCCGGCTCGGAGATCCGTGTTGACCGGCGACATGATAGTGCGCTTGAGTACAGGGAGTACAGGAGGGGGATTAGGGGGAACTGGAGTAGGAATCGGGATTCCAGAGGTGGGGGAGGGGCGGGAGACTGGGGATGAAAAGGTAGCATGAATTTCGAGCACGCGCCAATATGCTCTCGGCGCGCAAGCGCACGAAAAGACCGGTGGCGCCCACATGTCGGCCTAAGAGTCCTTATTCTTTCTTTTTTGGAGAGCCCGGCCTTTTTTTCAGGATCTTTTGAGAGCCCGGCCTGAGAGTCATAATTGACCTGTTTGGCATTGCGTTACTACTCGGCCCATATTCAACGACACCTCACTGGCCCAAACAAGTGTACATCATCAAAAAGACACTGAGCTCAAATTATATAACTTGAAAAAAGGAGATATACTCTGAACACTGGAGAATGGTGATGCCCTCATTTAGCCCACCAGTAGTTCGAGACAATAAACAGTTCAAAACAACGATATATACAACATTCAAACACTGACTAGTGACTACTACTGACATAAACAGCAAGACATGATAGTTCATAAGAAGTCTTGCTACACCACCAAAACGCACCCATCTGCAGCGCTCAGACTCTCGTGATCCAGACGAGAATGACATTCTAAACAGAAGCAACTATTACATAGTAAGAGTGACATAGACGAGGATGACCAAATGACAAGGAATATGCATAACAAAAACAAGAACTACCCATCCAGAACTAGCAGCAAAGACAACAAAGTCATTCGAAGAGATGATCCAACACCATCATAATTTGCAGCGCCGCTTCAGTGACCAGTGATCCGGAGACACCAGTACTCCACCCTTTCGATGCAACCGCTCAATTACCTATCAACCTGAAGGCTTGAACCACATCACTGCCTGTCGTAATTGAGACATCCAAGGATCAAAGTTAATCTGGATGCCTTTGTCATTCTCACCTTCTTTTGGCTGCAGGCTGTATCGTTGATAATCAGGGGAGTTTGCTCCCGAACTCCTAGGGCTCGCCATGTAGACACAGTTTTCCATAGCAAACAGAGCCTCTCTGCCATCAAGGTCCTTGCCAACGGTGATCTCCTGGTTAATCGGATAATTGAGTCCGAGAATCAGAGAGTGTGAACCAAGGCTGTTTACCCGCCTCCAACTAAAAAATCCTAAAGGCCCCAACAAGCTGGTATCCTGCTCATAGACGTAACAGCCATTGTCCGGATACTCACGTATTACACGATGCTTGTATACAGTGGGGTTTTTGCAATATAACTTTTCCGGCTCATGTGTCCGAATGATCATCAGTCTTTTGCCGTTGTCTGATCGAGCGAGGAACCAGTTGTGCTTCCCTGTTTTTGGCAAAGGTGGTGTGATTACAAAGGGCAGTAGCTGTAGGGACACTGCATCATATCAAAAAGGACAGGCATTGTTAATGTAAGATCATCATTGTTCAGAGTATGAGTAGGATAATGCAAGAAACATCATTGATATGTCCCTGTTAGAACTGGGAGGAAAATACAGGGAAATGTATACTGGGTTCGAAAATATAGAAGTTCCATGCATGGTTATACTCATGTTATCTCGCAATCGATTCTTCACAGGAAACTACCATGTCATACGTGTTATGTACTCTCTCCGTTCCCAAATATTTGTCTTTCTAGGCATTTCAAATGGACACAACATACGGATGTATGTAGACATATTTTAGAGTGTAGATTCACTCATTTTGCTCCATATGTAGTCACTTGTTAAAATCTCTAGAAAGACAAATATTTGGGAACGGAGGGAGTAATCATGTTCTGTCCTCACAAACAAATTCTTCAAGGTAACTAACAGACCATGCATTGTTATATACTCGTGTTCTGTGGGCAAATTTTTTGTGAGGATATTATTCTAGCCATTGATTGCTGAAGGGCGAATATAGGTATGTACACATGGTAAGCATTGCAGGATTTCACTACTTCCAAATATAGAGTTCTCCATATGCACATTTACTTCCCTAATGTATGGTTAGATGAAACCAACAGTGTGGTGCATGTTTCTACATCATGAAAATGAGGAAACTAACATGGCCATTGATACACACTCATATTTAGTAGCAGTATATAGATTACTGTAAAATAAGGATAATATCCATATATTCCTAACCGTTTGATTATTCAGGGTACAAATTGGTTGTAATGACATGGTCACAATCGCATGAATTAACTCATTCCAAATATAGCTGATTTACGGCGTCTCTAATACATTGCCATAGTTCTGCTCAAATTCTGCTCAAACAGGGATATGCCAATCATCACAAAAAGTTCAAACAGTGTCATGGCGTCATCATTAACATGAGACGGAAACAACTTACACGCGCCGTCCCAGCAATACGTGGTGCCATCTGCTTTGTCGATCGCGTAGATGATGCCATTGTGTTCAATAGCATCACAGAAGTGTGTATCAGCTTTGACGATGATCCACTGCGAGCCGAGTTGTCTCCAGCTAAAGAAGGCACCGGCGTAAAGATAGGCGAGTCCACGGTCGAACAAGGCAATTAGCTTGAAGTCTGCGTAATTCGCATGTCGTGTGGGCACTTGGCAGATTACAATCTTCTGCAAAACAAGGTCCGTCCAACTGATGTAGTAATCTAGATGACTTGGACCGCGATGGTAATACTCTATATAATCCAACGGAGGAAGGATAATCTCATGGGAGGTCTGGAAGTTCACGAGCACCAACTTTTTACCGTCTTCTCTGAAGGCAGCCATCCAGTGACAGTGGGAGTTCATGCCGACCCAGTACATACCTGCCAAGAAGTTTCGGGCGATGGTGATCGGATCGATGTCAAGGGAAATGATGTACGGCGACCCACTACATACCTGCAAAGAAGTTTCGGCTAATGGAGATCAGATTAAAGTCGAGGGGCATCGTGCACGCCTCCGTATCATGGTGAGCCAATCTCGCAAGACCAGATAGCAGCAAGCAGGGTGTCTTGAAAAGCTTAGGCCTCGCTTCGACGATGGCCGTGTGCATGTCCCTCGAGCATGCAGCCAGCCGCAGGGCGCTCAACATATCCATACACGAACAACAGAGGTCGAGGATGTCACTTGGGAGATTGCTCCAATCGCGGCTCATATGGATGCTGCGCGGTTCGCGTTCGGCCATGGTGGAGTTTGGAAGGGGGCTTGATTTACGGGGGAGAAGGATGTCGATGCTGGAGCGGCTAGCGAGGGAACAGTGGTATTGGGGGAGGCGAGTGATGCGACGGTACACGGGGGCACAGTGAGATGGAGACGGAGACGGAGAAGGGGATGGAGATGGAGTGGTGCTATGGGAGCGGAGAGGGAGACGAGGCGAGGCGCCAATGCGCTGTACAGCGGTGGTGACAGACTACACAGTGCACAGGGTGAGGCTGACTTTGGTAACCCGAACACGCCGGCTGGACTAGTGTCAGGCGCAGGGTGTTGTCACTTCACTGTGAGGACCGGATGAATAGTATTTTGACCATCAAGTGTACCATAGTTGTACTACTACTACTACTAGTAGGAACATGAGTACTCCAGTATTGTATAGCGGAAATAGGTCTCCCGTGCTAGCATGCTTGTTCACTTCATCGTTCAGGTATCATCCATATTGCGAGCAGAACCAAATTCTCTTGCATGCCCAATCAACGCCCTGCCGCGATGCATGCAGTGGTCGTTCTAGTGCATCAAGGACGGCATGCAGATCGTTCCACACTTGAGAAGAGGAAAATGGAAAGGTAGAATGCGGCAGCAAAGGAACAGAACGCTGGCTAACGAGGCTGGGAGGGGATCGAGCACGAAGTTAATGCTCCACGCCTAAAGGTTTTGGGAAAACCTGATTTTCATAAGGTGACTTATACTCACCTAAACGGAGGGAGTATTCCTTAACCATAGAATGTTGTGTCTCCCACTCACGCGCTCAAAAAAAAACTACGACACATTTTTTATCTGTTTGCATAGGTCCCACCTATCAGGAAGGATGGGCACGTACACGAACAGGTACGACTCATCAGTCTACCCGCATAGCCTTTTCGTTTAGTCTACCTAGCCGTCTAATCAACTGCCTGCACGCCACTTCTCCCATTTACTTCTCCATCGGGAACCGATTCTCCCCGGCTTCTTCACCTCCCCTTCGTCTTCATTTGCATCCAAACCCCACTGCGTTCACATTGTTCTAACCTCTTTAAATAATCATCTACTACTTCAGTTAGACTAGCCATCTAATCCTAATTCTCCAAACCGTAGCCCTCCGTTCCAGCGGTTCCAATTGGCGAAAGAGATCGAGATGCAGGTTTTTAGCGTCCAACATGTCCTCCTCGAAGGCTCGATGCGCATAGTTGCCACCGTCACCGTCCACCCAAGGGTTGTTCGGCAGTGGATCAACAATGTATCCAACTCCCTCGAAAAGGTAGAGACGAGGGCCATCGGTCTCGACGCAGAGTACACGGAGCGTGCCCCTGGGAAGATGCAGCGCACCACCGTCCTTCAGCTGTGCTTCGAAGATGATGTTTTGGTGTACCACATCATACACTCGCCCTCCATACCAGGTGAGCTTCACGATTTCTTGTCTCGGGAGGACGTATACTTCTATGGGGCAGCCATCGAAGGGGACAAACAGAAGCTGGAGCCGTACAACCTTGATTTGAAAAGCATCACTGACCTACAAACCAGAATCAAAGTTCCTGTAGAAGATTGTGATAAACAGACACCATCCCTATTCGACGTAGAAAATTTTGTGCTCGGTACAAATCTTCAGAAGGGTGACGAGACGGTGGCATTAAGGTCGTCTGGATGGGAGAATTATCCCTTGACGTACGAGCGGATAAAATATGCTGCCCTCGATGCCCGTGTGAGTTTCGAGATAGCTGCAAGGTCCAAAGAGCTTGTTGCGAAGCCGTCTCCCACAGAGAATGAGAACAAGAAGAAGAAGAAGAAGAAGAAGAAGAAGAAGAAGAAGAAGAAGAAGAAGAAGAAGGAGAAGAAGAAGAAGAAGAAGAAGAAGAAGAAGAAGAAGAAAAGGCTGCACCAGCAGGAGGGCATTATGGATGGATGAACTATTTCCTCTCTTGTAAAAAAAAATATTCCCTCTCGGTGTATATTGATATAGATGGACTATTTCGATGGTGTGCGTGTCTTTGGAACAGAGTAGTAGCGTGGGTCCACTTGACTATAAGGAACTATTTATCCGCATATATAGCTTTCTCTGCTACTCCTTCCAGTGATCGGTATGCAGTGCATGTGTCCGTAGACATGACAGCTTGTCCATGGAAGTTCAACTACGGCGACCATCACGTTTCATCTCGCGATTCCCACGACGCCTCTCCAACCCACGGCACCACGCCCCCCGACATGCGCCTCACCCCTCTCGGCCGCACCGCCCCTCTGCCTTTGTATGCATGACATGTGGGCCACCTAAAATGTGGCGAGCATCAAGTTTCTACCATAGCCACCTGCGATTCCCACGACGCCGCTCGAACCCATGAAACCACACGTCCCCCGACCTGCGGCTCACCCCTCTTGGCCCCACTGCCCCTCTGCCTACGGGAGCATTACATGTGGACCAATCACCTATCGGGTCCACATGTTATTGACTCAAAGGTAGGTGTAGTAAGGCGCTGAAGCTCAGTCCCGACGGCCCTGAGAGGGAAATGTAACTCCTGCGCCAGGGCTTGTGGTGCTCCCGCAGCACGAACTCGTGCCAAACTCGAGATTTGTTTCTTTACTATACATGCACGCAACGATTTAATGGACATTGTAATCTCAACATGTGATGGGGAGCCCTAAATTTGAATTTGAAACTTATAAAACGAAAAGATTCAAAACAAATAAACTGGGAGAGAGGGAGTATATCGTAGGATGTGTCCCATACAAAATAAGTCCCCTAGTTTGTCACCGCGAAGATGCGGTTAGAAAGGAGCACATCGTCTTCCTACTCGTACGGCAACAAATCGGCCGCAGACAGCATGGTCCGCCTTTGACCGCCATGTGCAAGGTTCGTGCTATCTTATTCAATGTCACCGTGGTTCCATCGTACCAATTCATGCGGTGGCCCGTTGCATGGCTGATCCCAATGTTGGACAAAGGTTCTACGGGAACGGTGTCACCGTTGTAAATGTTGTGCAAATTGATGTTGGTACCCTCCCGTACATATGCAAGCCAATCTCCACTCGCACCGAGCCTAACCTGTGAAACAGTGGGCAGGGGGAGAATTAGGAAATGGACACGGAAGTAGTCTTTAGAATGCATTTACTACGTGATCAAACTCATCTTACCTGCTCATCGGAGGAAATCCGAGTGCCCCTCAACATCGGCATCTCAAGGGGCGTCAACTTGCAACTACGGCCATGCCACGCTGGAGAGACCCCCAAGGAAACATCCTCGTGCGTTCCACGGAACATCAAGATGCATTTGTATGAGTAGTTTATCTTGTGAGAGAAAAGGATGAACGAGGGAAGGCCTCTAGAGATAGAGATGGACACTACTACTACCAATGTGCTGGCCCGTGTGTTGCAATGGATCCAAAGTAGTAGAATAATACTTGTTCATGTGCTTGAAATATAAACACTCTAGTTTTGATATACATGTGTCAGCAGACATGACAGCTTGTCCATGGAAGTTGAACCACGGCGACCATCACATTTCTTGTTTCTACCACTGCCACACCCACACGCGATTCCCACGACGCCGCTCCAACCCACGGCACGACGTCCCCCGACGTGGGCATGGATCCTCTGACGTGGCTATCAATGCCTTGCCCTGCCTTTCCTTCGCTGACAGGTGGGTCCCACGCTTATGGGTCCCGCATGTCAGTGACAGAATGGTAGGATTGTTCGCGTCAGGGGATCCTCATCCCCCCGACGTGCTCCTCATCCCTCTCAGCCCCACCGCTCCTCTGCCTTTGTGTGCATGACATGCGGGCCAGCTGAACTGCGGCGACCATCAAGTTTCTACCACAGACACACCCGATTGGACGCGGTTTGCCTACTCCGCTGCTGTGCTCCGATCCGTACTCCCGCACCATCGAATTTTCATCCAGTGGCTGTGACACATTTCGTCCCGGGCATCAATCCTTAGCTGGAGTACTTATGTACTACAGGTAGTACCCGCCGGTGTGGCCATCTATGCCTCGTAACGCCCCGATGCCCAGCTGTGGCACCCTCGCCACGGCCATGCCACCACCGGCCGGTTCATCTCGAACGAGTGAGTCGCGAACCACGCCACCACCATGAGAATGACATGTGGGCCAGCCGCATTTAAGGTCCGCATGTCATTGACTCATGGGCCGGGCACTAAGCCACTGAAGTTCGGTCCCGTGGGCCCCGAGAGGGAAATGTAACTCCTGCGGCAGGCCTTGTGGTGCTCCCGCAGTACGAGCTCGTGCCAAAACTGGAATTTGTTTCTTACTACTACCAACTAGTACTAGTAAGGTACACGTGCATTGCACACATGAGCTTCTGGTGGTTTGTGCATTATGCTTCTACATGTGGAGCTTTCTGGATTCTAACATGTGGCAAAATCTGGTGGAATGTAAGGTTAGGCAAGTTTGATTAACTTAGATGAGTGTTTGGTTCAAGCCACACCTTAGGCAAGCCACACTAAGTCCCCACATAACATACATACAAAAATGTGGCAAGATTCCCTTAGGCTTGCCAACTTGTGGCTCTCATTTTGAAGAACTAATAACTTTGCCTAAGCTTAGTTGTGGCAAAGTTAGTCATGAATTAAGTTCAACCATGGAGTCTTCTAGATTATACATGTGGCAGAATCTGGTGGATGATATCCAACGGCCAGTAGTGCTCGGATTTGCCATCTTTGTACCGTCGGATTGGCTTCATCCAACGACCAACTTTCAAAGTTTTTCACACACTATATAGGGGGTATAGATATAGATGTGCCGGTCCGTTGCAATGGATCCAAAGTATATCTATTTAGTGGAGTGCACTCTAAACACATTATCTATTTATTTTTCTCTAACCTTCCGTAGCCATGCAACCAAGCCACATAAGCTTCATGGGTGCCCCCCACATCATATTATTCATACTACGTTGATTGAAAAAAAGTTAAATGACCCAAAACAAGATCTTCCCGTTTTTTGTTCCTACGATGTTGTGTCGTGCACGTACCTACTAGTTGTATAGTGGTAGTACTAGTAATATAGTATTAGGAGTACAAACTTGGTACTAGTAGGAGTAGTATTAGTACGGAATGCTCCTACTCTATCAACGAGCCCCGTCTGACACCAAATTTCTTGGCTTCCGTGCTACAGCTAGATCTTCCCCTCGTTTCTGTTTTCCAACCCGGCGGCGGGCAGGGTGTCGGTTTGCTCAACGGCGGTCCCGCATGAAAGTGAAAATGCTAGGCAACACGCCTTCCCTAAGCTATGTGTCGTGCCGGACGGGCCGTGTTGTACTCCCGATTCCCGGGCGTGTGGGGGTGCGACGCGAACGAGAATGCAACAGCACAATAAGAATTAAGGCCACGATGATGCGATCGCAGTGGTGGTTACAGAAGGCAAGAAGAAAGATGGATCCATGAACGTACGACCTCCTTCTCCTCAACTTAGTGCGCCGGGCCACCGACCGGCGGTTAAGGAGCGGCGGCTTTTGTGGCGAGGTCGAGGTGCTCTCAGCAAAGGCATCCAAGGCTTCCAGCCGGTTGAGGAAGGCCAACGTCGTAGCGTCCTCACTGGCCTTGTAGATACCTATGTACACGATTTGCTCGTACACGTGGATGTGTAGGTCGACGAATTCTTGCAGGGCGAGGCGCCTCGCGGCGAGCGCGACCTCCAGGTGGACATTCTTCGTGGCGTCGGCGGGCAGTCGCAGGGCCACCAGTGCTTGAAAGACGTTTCGGCCATGGAGGCCGATTAGGGTGGTAGGCAATGAGGAGCCCGGGCGCGCGGGCTGGAGGAGTACGGCGATGTCGTCCGCGAGCTTCTTGAGGACGGTGAACTTGTTGCTGGTGGCAACGATCATCTGGTCCAACTGAGAGTCGTAGTTGGCGTCGACGGCGGCCATCCACCAGCCGGTCTCCAACACCGTCTGGAGACGATCCTCGGCGCCATGCCGCAGGCCAGCGTCATGGACCATCTGGCGCAGCCGCTGGCCGCTCACGCGCATCGCCGCCATGGGTCTGGAGTGAGCTCTTTTGCGCTTAGTGTAGGTGCTTAGGCAAATGCTTAGGTGCGTACGATGTGGTAGATGCATTGGAATGGAGGGGCGCCTTTATATGAGGGCAATGTGGGCAAACTGCGTTGCATTCACATCGTGCAGCCTCTTTTCCCGGACCTCCTCCCATTACTTCCCTCATGCATTAATTGAAGGAGGATGCATTGGCCGTTCAACATATCGGGAACCGCTACTCCCTCCCTCGTCTGCATTAAAGCCGTATCGGGAACTGCGCCTCCCGCTGTCAAATCGAATACTCCCTCCGTCTAGGTGAGTATTAAGTCATCTTACGAAAACAAAATAGTAAACACATAGGCGTGGTGCATTAAATCTCACGTTGTTTCTTATTTTTTGACATAAATAGAGGAATCAACCAAGAAGAGATGTGGGGCTTGTATGCTTTTGATGACTTGAGACTATCAAACATGACATGCAGTGGTCAGTTCGTTGCACAAGAACAAATACAACCCACGTCAGCACACACGCATCTTATATAGCATCACATCCAATGGCTATAAAAGATGAATGATACCAAATTATATCTTATCTAGATGAGTTCTACCAAAATTGTATTAATAATACTTAGTACTCCTGCGCCATGTATCATATATTAGTATCATGTAGTACTTTATTTATTGCCATGTATGACACATAGTACTCAACTCTCTCTCTTTCTTCATTTAATTCTATGACACCTCATCAAAATTGCTAAGGCTAGTACCATTACAACCAACCTTAGCAAATACTAAACATTAAGTTCTCTTGTTTTCCTCTCCACCTTGGTCACCTAGACGGAGGGAGTATACTGCGCGTGCTTTTCCTGCGCGGTAGGCGGGGCAGTTCCGCTTAGTCAGTTCGACAGAGACGCGGGAAGACGAGGGAGTAGGCTGCTGCAAACGTAGGGCTGTGTGATTTGACAGCGAGTTACTGCTGGACAGGTGGGGGCCCGTGATTTGACTTGTCATTATCATTTTAACTGCGGCGCTACGACCGGCGTGAGTCTCCCGATTCCTGACCACCTCCATACAGGTGCCTCTCCCAATGCTCCACCATGTAGTAGAGGCTGGCTCTTGATGAGAGCCCACTTCTCCACTTTTTCCTTGCCTCTCTTTCCTCCACATATGCAAAAATGCCATTTAAAGCGCACTATTGTACTTACTTGCTCCTACAGGTGCTTAAGCTTGCCACATAGGCATAAAGTCTGATGTGGCAAGTTAATCAAGAAGAGAGAGACTAGTTTGGTGACCCAAGGAAGAAACGGTGCTAAGCACGTGTACCTAGGTGAAAAGACAATTTTGAGTCTATAGCTAATTAAAAGAAGCAAACTTAGCAACACCATTTCATTGGAAGAGGTCACTCCTTGGCAAATGCAATAAATACTTGTACTCCATGTGTCCCATAATATAAGAACGTTTTTGGCACTACACTAGTGTCAAAAACGTTCTTATATTATGGGACGGAGGGAGTACGAAGAAAGAGATAGAGAGAAGTAAAAAAAATACACTTATAGCCAACCTTATAGCCAAAACCTTGTTGTAGTATGAGTGACTAAGTGATGACTATCTGTGACATGCCAACATCGGATAGCCTAACGCACCATGTTAAATCTCCAAGGGCGCGACCGCACGAGCAACGCGACGGTCGTGGTAGGCGCGACCATGATACGGGCTGCTGGCAGCCCTTGGATCTGAGATCAAACGGTCGCATGCTAAGTTGCTGAAAATTTGCAGAATAACCCTCCAGGATAGGATATTCACCCATAGGTCTAGAATCACGCCATGCAACCGTTCGATCTCAGATCCAAGGGCTCTCGGAAGCCCGTATCATGGGAGAATGGAAAGCCACTACCCTGCCGGTCGCACGCTGGCAGTTCGCTCCTACTCGTCCCCGCACGTCCTTCAATACTACGGAGGTTCGCTCCTAGTCGTCCCGTCCATTCACATTACGGCAGTTCCACTAATCCTAACCCTCCTCCCAAATCCATGGCGTCCCAAATCTCCCCGATTGGCGGTGAGTACAAGGTTAGAACCATCACCGGCGATGAGTTCGACGTCATCTACACCCGTTCTTCCGCGACGGTGAAAGGATGCCTTTCTCGCTTCAGACGCATGTTCGAAGACTCAGATGATGAGTGGGTCGCTGGGCTAGATGTTGAGTACACCACAGTCCTGGGGCGAGAGAAGGATCAAAAGGACGAAGAGAGGAAGAAGCCCGCAGTGATCCAGGTTTGCGTGCATGACTTATGCTTGGTCTACCACATATGCCATGCTGACGTTGAGTGCCAGGATTTTTAGGACTTCCTCGAGAGCAACCTAGTCAAATTCGTTACTGTAGACTTTGGTAACGACAAAGAAGTCCTGCGTCGGATAGGCCTCGTTGTAGGCAACACCTTCGACCTCCAGAAGAATCGGCTGGTGTCCTCTCGTCAGCCTTCAAGCTGACCCTGGCAGGAGCCATGGTTCATCCTTCGTACGGTAAACTGGAGAAACCTCCATACACATTTCATCGTCATGCATGGCAGCAGAATGTACTAGATATAGACCTCATCCACTACGCTGCAATGGATGGCTACCTTTGCTTCAATATCTACAAGGGTTGGATGAAGAGCAACAGCCAAGTGTGCGGTTCAAGCAAAGAAGTATCGGCCAAGAGGAAGAGGGACAAGGACGAAGTCGAGGACGTGGATGAGAACTCCGAGTAAGGTGGCAGTTTCGTTGCTCATGGTGGTTCTAATGCGGTGTCTACCGGAATAGTTGCAAAGTTTAATTTCAGGTGTGCTTAATTTAATTTGAGGGGTGTGTTGTGCTGAGCCCCCAGCAGAACTATGTTATGTTTCTTCTTGTTACTTTAACTCTTCAGTACGTACATACTAGTATTTCTTACATTTCATCTTTTAGTTGGTATAGTACTACCACTCGTTTCTTCACATTATATACGTACAATATATATGGCCAACATCATATAGCCAGCAGTTTAGTTGTCAAAGAATTTCAGGGTGCTTAGTTTTGTCAAAGAATTCCAGGGTGCTTAGTTTTATTTGGGGGGTGGGTTGTGCACTTGTGCTGGACACCATTATTGTGACAAGCCTTTTTAATAGTACTATATGCATAATTTGGTGACGAGCGCTCTCTATATGTACCACCTTTTTTATTTCAAGTTTTGCTCCATGGCGCAATCCATCGATACTACTACTGTACAAAAGTGGAGTATATACATTTTTTAAAAGGCTAGAGGGAGGGGCAGTCTAGCTCGGTCGGTTTCACGAGAGGCGAGGGCCTTTGTGATTTGATGGCTCATTACTGCTGTCAAATCAAATAGTACTGCACCGCCCGTTGCATGCCCGGCGCCTCCATTAAACCCCTCTGTTAAACCCGCATGCAAACCGAGAATCCTACTCCTGCCACACATCCGTTCATGAGCGGGTCGGAATTAAACACAACACCGGCCGAGCTCCTCCCGTCCGCCCTCAGTTTAAACGAGGCTAGACGCTGGCCAAGCTCCTACCGTCCGCCCTCTATTTACACGAGGCCAGACAGACAGCGGGCAAGAATCGCACCCCTCCGCCGCTCCCCCATCTCCTCCTTCACCATTTTCTCCACTCTTCCGATGGCTTCCGATGAGCCGTTCTCCGGCATATTACCCGGCTGGGTGGCCCGCCGAGCCCTCCGGATACGGGCGAGGCCGCTCGGTGCTTCACCAACCTCGCTTGGCCCAACGGAGCCAGTTGCCGCCCCAAGCAGGCGCGTGGTTCAGCAACTCGCCGCTCCAGTTCAGCTCGATGAGGAGTGGCGAGTTGCTCCACACCGGCACGGTGGCTAGCATGCCGATACGGGCGCCGTCGCTGCTGCGTCGTACCGCGCCACCAGTGTCTCCGGTGGCCGCGCCTCCCGTGTCTGTGGGCGCGCCTCACGTGCCTGCGGCAGCGCCATGCAGGCAGAGACAGAAGCCGGGTGCATGGAGAGCGACGAGTCGGTGGCCAGCTTCTCCGTGTCCGCCGCCATCATCGAGGAGAAGTAGAACACGGGAGGCCGCCGCCACTTGGGACCCATGAAGGCCACCGCCGAGGCGACGACCGCGGATTCAGGTGGTTTCTTTGCTGCTTCGTCTCTTCCGAGGACCTTCGTCGACCCCGCAAGTGTCTGACGGACATGAGGAAGACAAAGGGATCGGCGGGCGGCCATTTAGAACTAAAATAAGTCTAGATACATCCATTTCTAGGACAAGTATTTCCGGAAGGAGGGAGTATTAATTATACAAGAGAGCCGGATTGGCACCTCTTAGTTCATGTAAATGTAATGAAATCCATCATGTTTATATGAAGATCCGGCTTTTTTATGCGAAATCCTTCATGCTTATATGAAATCAGTCCGTGTTTGCACGAATTTCATCTGGTTGGTTAGAGTTGTAAAAATGTATGCCGCTGGCGTTTGATGTCGTCCTCCGCTTAAGGAAGCTGGAGGAAATTTTCCGGCTGCCGTTGGAGATGCTCTTTATGCTAGAAATAATAGAGTGACATCCAATCCATTTGAGTTAATTGCGTGTATGATTGTCCCTCTATAAAAAGTTAATTGCATGTACAGTGTACACGTGACTTGCAGGGTGGCTACAGCTTCGTACAGAAAGTTAAAAAGAAACTAGTCCATCCTTAATCTTGTATTCTAAGTACTCTGTGGGTTCCACTGTCAGTACAATAGCGAAAGAGGTATATATTAAATAAGTAGAGTAATATATAATATAAAAATATAAAGTTAAAAGACAGAATTCAAACTCATGTCATCGCGTTGCGAGCATCCGGTGCTAACCAGCCCAGCACATTTTTGTTGTAGACCATGCTGGAGATATATCTCCATGTCTACTCTTATATATACTCCATTCGTTACTAAATATTTGTCTTTTTCATATTTCAAATGGACTACCACATACGGATGTGTATGTAGACATATTTTAGAGTGTAGATTCACTCATTTTGCTCCGTATGTCTTTTCAGGAAGGGGTCAGATTTGTCCTTGATTTATTTATGAGGTATCCAGATGGCACTGCACCGCCAAGAAAAGAGGGTAACATCAAAATTATGGATTACTTTTTTGAGTATATTGGTAAGGTCCGGTCATAGTCACTTGTTGAAATCTCTAAAAAGACAATTACTCCCTCCGTCCGGAAATACTTGTCATCAAAATGGATAAAAGCAAATGTATCTGGACGTATTTTAGTTTTAGATACATCTCTTTTTATCCATTTTGATGACAAGTATTTTTGGATGGAGGGAGTAGAAAACAGAGTTGGTGATGATGGTGTGCGTGCCATCCTGCAATATAGGCCGTCGGATTTATATCTAACGGATAGGAAAGAAACTATGGCAATTTTGGAAAAATATACCCGCACGTCTCTCCACGTTCGCAAATAAGGCCTTCCCCCGTTCAACCTTTTCTATCACAAGATAAACTACTCATACAAATGCATCTTGATGTTCCGTGCAATGCACGGGCAGCTAGCTAATTTCTTTTAAAATAGTTGCTGCGATAATTGGGTTGAAGTGATATATTCTATGTCTGCCCCGAATGATTTCAGATTCACTAGTAGTAACAAAGAAAAGTTTGCCTTGTTAATTAACAGAAAACAGGGTGAAAACTATCACATGAGGCCGGTAAAAACAAGGCACACTGGGTTCAGCGTCATCGTCACTACAGCTGTGCGCGCGCGAGAAGTCTACATATCGAGGGGGCTACCGAGCGAGGCACCGAGACACAATGTTTGAGAGAGAAACCAATTGACAGATTATGATCGGATCGAGTTGTCACCCTTCTGCTGTCATTGTTGGGGGGGAGGGAGAGAAAGACGTGTCGAGAGTGTGCGCGGTAGGCACAGAGGCACAACTAGCGAGTGTGTGTGTCTGTGTGTTTGAAAGAGGAGTAGATAGATTATTATCAAGATCGATGTGTCACCCTACTCCTTCGATGCCGGGTAGTGTGTGTGTGTATGTTTGAGAGAGAAGCCAGTCGATAGATTAGTATCAAGATCGAGGTGTCACCCTACTCCTTCGGTGTTGGGAAGTGTGGGTGTGTGTGGGGGGGGCAGTGACACTCACATATCTCTACTCTTATAAAAAAAACAGAGTTGGTGATGATGGTCTTCCTGCCATCCTGCAATATAGGCCATCCAATTTATATCCGACGGACAGGAAGGAAACTATGGCAATTTTGCAAAAAGATACCCACACCCCTCTCCGCATTTGCAAATAAGGCATTCCCTCGTTCATCCTTTTCTCCCACAAGATAAACTTCTCATACAAATGCATCTTGATGTTCCGTGCAACGCATGGGCATCTTGCTAGTAGGGAGAAGGAGTTTGTGTGACACATATCTAGCTATATTAAGGGATAGGTAGATAGCATATGTGTGAGAGACATTATTATACTTTGAGACATTAGTGGCTGTGGGTGGGCGGAATTAAAGGGGTGGGCGTGTTAGACATAGAGAGCGTGTGTGTTTCTATGTGAGAGACTTGTAGGAAGGGGTAGAAAGACGAATTTAACCCTGACGGAGGGAGAGAAATACACGAAGTGCGCGTGTGTGATTCCGATGCCCACAGGGAAATGAGATATGTATGCGTGTGAGAGAGATTGCACGATTCATTCACGTATCACTATCTAGCGATCGTGGACGTGCATCGCTTGAACATAAGTCAATATCTACTTCGTATCGTGGCCAAAGGTACAATATCGATTCAACGCTATAAAGATTGGACACTCACATATCACATTTTTTCTATTTAAATAAACCTTTTCAGTTGTGCATGCCAAAGTTACATTGATGTTTCTTCAAACAACCAACGTAGCTATCATGTATATGCACCATTGTTACTCTTGCATTCAAATTCATTAGTCTTGGATGATTTAAGTTTCTATTTTGAAGTAATATATGTAATATTCATATATGAATTCAACGGGTACGCAATTTATGAAATGGAGGCTATGTAATCATATGAGGTAACACTTTTAAGTAGCTGACTACAATATCCAATTCTTTTTGTGCGCCTCTACACTAGCACGTCAATGCATTATGTTTAAAGTAAATAACCAATGGCACTAAATTATCTATTTACACGAGAAATACATAGGCTGAGCGTTTGATCCCTTTTTTTGTGAACGCGCCACTACACCCGTACGATTGGCCGCGCCCGTGTGAACGTCCAAGTTATCGGCGCATCATCCCGAGTTATTGTCTTTTTTTCTGGGGTGGACTTCACACCAGTTATTAACTGCTGACGCATGCCCCGTGTACACAGTCTAGCATGGCCTTCCCGCTAGCACGGTCCAAAATTAGTTGAAACTGGATACGAACGATCCTGCGGGCGGCAAAATCTCCCGCCTCCTTCTAAAATTTCCGCCACCTTAGTCTTTAGCATGCGAAATCCCCCTTTGTCCTTGGTGCACGGAGACCAACAGTTATAATACCGCCCTCATCTACATGATAGGTCGGGGCTGCTTAGGGAACTTCCGGTTCCCCCACTACACGGCACCCCCATTTCCTCTCCCCCTCCCGCAAAAACGACTAACTCCACAGCACCAGAGCATCTTACATCACGCCGTCCGTACTTCATCGCCCTTTCTCCCCTCCCCTCTCGAAACCCTAGACTGCTCATCCACCGGCATACCATAGCCCATTCACTGCCAGCGGCGTCCACCTCGCCGGATCTGCTTCTGTGGCCGCATCTACCCCTGCCACCTCCCCTACACTACAAGAAATATGTCAATTAGTGACCTTCTGTTAGTGACCCTGGAAGAATTGGTCATAGATCTATGACCATTTCAGACCAATTGGTCAAAAGCTGTTCGGGGGGCTCCAAACCCTAAACTATAACGACCATTTTGTCAGAAAGGTCGTAATTTCCTTACACGAAATGGTCATAAAGCAGATAGCACTGGTCCGCTGCCTTATTTCTAGCTGATCACGACCAATATAGATGGTCATAACCTTGTAAATTGTGGTGGGTTGCTATGACTAGGCGCCACCTCATCAGTTTTGCCTATGTGTCTTGTCCATGTGGCAGTTTTGCCCTAGGTTGTGAAGCAACCTATATTTCTGTCATTCCCAAAATTCCCAAAAAAATCTCATAAATTCTTTGGGTCATATGTTCGTCAAATATGTAAAAAAAACCTTCCTTGCCTAGTTCAAAAATAATTCAAAAATATTCATTTTCCTATTTTGTTCAGAAAAACACTTTGTGAAGGAAGTACCACTTTGGCATGTCCAAATGGTATCCATTTTCTATGGTGCTTTCCTATGCCCAAATAACCATCCTCCACCAAATGCCAGCTCAATCCATTCATTATTTTGAGCCCAGCTTCAACATTCGTATTTATGTCCAGTGTGGTACTTTGCAAAGCAAGTACCACCTAGGCTCCTCCTTTTGAGCTGAAAATTTGTGAAGATGGTCTTCTTAGTAACTGATCATCCTCAGCCAAAACTCACGCCCATTAGCCATGTGCATTTCCCGTACCGCTAATCAAACACTTGGCTGCTTATTCATGTTTGAGCATCGATCGGTCTCCTCGTGAGAATCTTATGTTGTGATTTTCTTCCTAGCACCTACCTGGGGAGTACCCAACCCACTAGACATGCCTAGGCCGCCCAGAACACATGGCAATGGCACAATCACACGGTGACCACGCAGCGGGCATGCGAGTTTACGCGCTCTAGAGTTGGGGCCCTCGGCCACCGTACAAACCTCGACGTATCGCCACCAAACCATGTATTTATGATTAAATATGTACTTATGTACCTAGAAATGATTTTTGGAAAAAATAAAGATCAAACTATGAGGCAGCTGCAGTTCAAATTTAACCCGCTTCCAACTGAATCGGCGGGAATTTGTCTTTTTCACCAGAGGTGAATCAAAACTTTTGACACCCAACCATTTTGTCAATTGTGCATTAAATATGGCCTAGTATTTTAGAAAGTTGATTTGGTCCAATTTTGCAACAAATATATGGTAGGTCCTTCACAAAAAAACTCATTTCAGGCACTCGGAAAATGGAAAATGAATTTTCCGTGCAAAGAAAATGAAAACTCCCTTAGGCAACATTGTTTGGAATTCCAAGATGCACCATTGTGCACAATATGAGATAATTTGAACAAACTATGCCATGAATGTGGCCATAAGATTGATCATTTGGCTTGAAAGCCATGAATCTTCACGCATGATAGCTCGTTTCTGAGAACATTTTTTTAAAATAATTGCCGTATTACAAGTTTATTATTTTTCCTGGAAACTTGGTCACATATAATGACACAATGCGAAGGTTTTCCAATTTCTTGAATTTTTTATGCCCGTTTCAAAATGCGGTCAAAACGACGGGCTTGATAGTTCCTAGCTAGTGGTTGAATCTTGGAAAACTTTTGATGTTTCTCTGATTAACTAGATACTTATGTACCTAGAAATGATTTTTGGAAAAAATAAAGAGCAAACTATGAGGTAGCCACAGTTCAAATTTCCCCCGCTTCCAGCTGAATCGGCGGGAATTTGTCTTTTTTCACGAGAGGTGGATCAAAACTTTTGACACCCAACCATTTGGTCAATTGTGCATTAAATATGGCCTAGTATTTTATAAAATTAATTTGGTCCAATTTTGCAATAAATATATTGTAGGTCCTTCACAAAAAAAACTCATTTCAGGCACTCGGAAAATGGAAAATGAATTTTCCGTGCAAAGAAAATGAAAAATCCCTTAGGCAACATTGTTTGGAATTCCAAGATGCACCCTTGTGCACAATATGAGATCATTTGAACAAACTATGCCATGAATGTGGCCATAAGATTGATCATTTGACTTGAAAGGCATGAATCTTCACGCATGATAGCTCATTTCTGATAACACTTTTTTAAAATAATTGCCGTATTACAAGTTTATTATTTTTCTTGGAAGCTTGGTCACATATAATGACACAATGCGAAGGTTTTCCAATTTTTTTTATTTTTTTTGAATTTTTTATGCCCGTTTCAAAATGCGGTCAAAATGACGGGCTTGACAGTTCCTAGCTAGTGGTTGAATCTTGGAAAACTTTTGATGTTTCTCTGATTAAATAGATACTTATGTACCTAGAAATGATTTTTGGAAAAAATAAAGAGCAAACTATGAGGTAGCCACAGTTCAAATTTGACCCGCTTCCAGCTGAATCAGCAGGAATTTGTCTTTTTCACGAGAGGTGGATAAAAGATTTTGACACCCAACCATTTGGTCAATTGTGCATTAAATATGGCCTAGTATTTTATAAAATTTATTTGGTCCAATTTTGCAATAAATATATTGTAGGTCCTTCACAAAAAAACTCATTTCGGGCACTCAGAAAATAGAAAATGATTTTTCCGTCCAAAGAAAATGAAAACCTCCTTAGGCAACATTGTTTGCCAGTCCAATATGCACCCTTGTGCGCAATATGAGACCATTTTTTTGATTTTTTTTCATGTGTAAAAGTAGAAGAAAAACAAAACAAAAAACACAAATCACATATACTCTCTTCCCATTGGTGGAGTTGGTTTGACACGGATCGATGACATGGCGCTCATCCATCCATCCATCACCCCACATCCATCCATCTATCTATAGAAAACAAAAAATTAAAAATAAAATGAAAAGGGAAACCCCACGGCCCCACCCACCCTGATCCCATCCCTCCCTCTCGTCTCCCAGCCATCCCGATCCCATCCCACCCTCGTCTCCTTCCCAAACCCTACCCGCCGCCGCGCCGCCCACAGACCGCCCCGCCGTCCAGCCGTCCAAGGCCTCCCCCACGCCCTCCTTCTCGCGGTCTCCTACGCCGCACCGCCACCAACCGCCCCCGTCTCCCTCACCTCGCCGCCGGCCACGACCTCTGCCCTCCCCTCCCCTCCTCTCATCAGAAGAGATATGATCCCCCACGCCCTCCTCCTCTCGCCCCTCCCCTTCCCTCACCAGAAGGGAGAGAAGAACCCGTGGGAGGGAGATCGAACGCGATCCATCCTCGGTCTCTGCTGCCTCGGCCTCGCGCCTCACCGGAGCAGCTCCGTCGTCGACCGAAGTCCCGCAGGTCGACGTGTTCCCCCGCCCTTCTTCCTCCCTCTGTTTGTGTCTCCCTTTTTTCTCTCTCAAGTCTCAATCCCCTCTGTACTTCTCTGTGCAAGGAGGCCGCCATGGACGCCTGAGGTCCTCCGCTCCGACCCACACCCCGGCGGCCTTGCCGACGTCTTTGCCGAGGTGAGCCGCAACCTTGATGGAGGTCCGGCTTCCGGATCCAAGACGCAGACACCCACCCGTTGTTTTCGTCTGCTTCCGCTCCTGCTCCGTCGTTCTCACGCGACCATCTTGACTCCCTCCCGCACGCACGAGCAGCAGGAAGATGCAGTTCTTCGTCAAGACCTCACAGGTGCGTCACCGGCCCCGCCGCCCTCCCCCTCCCGATCATGTACCCGCTGATTGGTCTGGTTTGATTTTGCTGGGCCGATGTGCCCAGTAAATCGTTGATGTGTGCTGCTTGGCGTGCTGTTTATGCGCATGTTCGTTAGGATTCAGCTTGCGCTGCGTTTTTTCAGGCAGGCTATGTTCAGGTTTCTTGGCAGGGAAATTATCTGGTGAAGTTTAGATTGCTCGAATCAGGCTAACGTATGCCCCTGTGTTAGGACACAGGGACGAACGTATAGATGATCAGTCCACATCTACAGATGTAGATGCCTGTTAGGATGTGGAGTAGAGTATTCTCAGAGCCTAACTGCTCCACTAGCCAGCCCACTGTTGGTACCGGATGGATAGCAGCAGTATCATACAGTATATGGAATAGGATTCAGCGTACATGTTAAAATAGAACATGTCCGTACGACGCAAGCTCAAGATACTACTACTACTAGTGAAAATATAGCTGTATAATAGTGTGGATCAGGGTATGTTTATGCAATTCTGCTGTCGACAGTATTTTATTTTCATTCATCGAAAAGGAGCGGTGCTGCCGGCTGCTATGCTAGTGTGCAGTGCACATGCTGGAGATGCAGATGCATTGGGGGTGTCTGTGTGAAGAATATTCCCAGCGATCGATCGACAACGCAACCTGACATGCGTGAAAACTTACTTGAGCAACACGCCCTTCTGTCGTTTATGTAAGATTCCACCGTGATTGGCTCTTAAAAGTGCCACCCTGCACTAGTTGTTGTTGTTCTACTTCGCATTGACTCGAGACACGCAATGTCACGTAATGCTGCTGTTGTGCTTGGTATTTGGTGGATTATAGAACATAACCGAACCAGCAGTTGAGGCTGTGTTTGGTGGATTATAGAACATACCTGCTAACTTGCCGTAGATCACATTCGTATAGCAGGAGAAAATTGTTGCGTGAAGAGTAGAATATCTTGCATCGACCGGTGAAGTTACACATAAATAAATATTCTAGGACATGATTTGAACTTGTAAAGGCGTACGGAGAGCACCGAACTATCATTTATATACCACGCGACGTTCCTGTTCAAAAAGTAGGACGGTAGCTTCAGGTTTGTATATAAAGCATCTATGTCCAGTTTGATGATGTGTGTTGTTTGTTTCTTACTGGTAGTTGTGGATACTGTGGCTACACATTGAACTTGAGCTCCTCAACACGGAACACGGCCAACATTGGATCCAAGTACGGGAAGCAGATCAGGAAAGGCGCCGTCTCATTCTTTGTGATTTTTTGTATTGTGTGCCTTGAAGGTTACAACCATTCCTAATTTTTAGTTCTTGTTCAATTTGGATTTGGATGCAGCAGGTGCTTTGCTCTTGCGCATGTTTGGTGGCGTCTCCGGCACAGCCGTGCTTCTTGAGGCGACCAGCGTGATGGCAGGTGTGTATGGCGGCGACCACAAGCTCTCCGGTGAGAGGCTCCCTCTCCTACCCCTAGTTCTCTTTTCTACTCCTATAGCATTGCTCTGTTGGTTTAGAACACTAGCAACAGGAGTAGTAAAAGCTTACTGATGTAGGAGTAGTGAAAGCTTCATGGTTGATCCTGATTGCTGAACATGGGAGATGTATCTTCTTTTGTGTATCAATTACATAGCAGTACTATGTAATGGAACAGTCTATCTACTGTTATTTTTAGGTTAGGTTGAAGTGATTGGTAGGCCTTTGTTAAGAAGCGAGCTTCTTTAAATTTCCGTTGTTATTTGCACTATATTCCACGCACACCTCATGTGAATCTATGATCGCATCCATAGACCAGTGAATTTATTGCACTATTTGCTTGCTGTGAAGTATCCAGTATTTGTTACATTATGTCTTTAAGTAGTGAAATTGAGAATGGCAATCAAAATTCTTCAACTGAACTGCTCTTTCATTGTACCACGAAATACTAAAGTTTTGCTATGTATAACACTGCTAAATGTGTTTTTGTGTATATAGAATTGCATTCATTTCCTCTTCTTTCAGTAGTTACATAGCTTGAGGTCTGTGTATTCTTTTGAATAGGATGTACTGCTCTATGCAGAAGATCTGATTTGCACAAACATAGTTATCTGCGTGTCTTGCCTGACTTGGTATTTGTTATATCCAGTTGGTTGAATGGATGGTGGTGCCACTACAGTGGTAACAGTGGTAGTTTATTCAGGTTGCTGTGAGGTTAATCCCTTTGGCAACATTCTTTGAGAATTTTGTAATGCCTCCTTTGGGGTGCTGATACACTATTACACAAGTTCTATGGTATGTGAGTTGTTGTTGTTGCTGCAAGCATTGATACAATATGTCATGTGCAGGGAGCTCCGCATCTGAGTCTCGGCCATCCTCCACAGCAAGGAGCTGGGCCAAGGGAGCTAGCAGCGCTACTGGTTTCTTGAGGCCGGATCGTGTAAGATGGTGCACCACGGCGTGCGGCGGCCTATTCTGTCGTAGTGGTATTGTGTATAGTCTCATCCAGCACTGAGTATCAATATGTTGTTTTAATCCTGATGATGTTGTAGCATAAAGTGGTTGCTTGTTTGATGCACATTGTTCTTTGCAGGGTTATGATGATATTTCCAAGGAAATATACTGACTCTGATGTGGCTAAGGTGCCCATTTGCCCTTTCTGAAACAATTTTACTCTGTTTTGTGTTCTTCCTGCATGTCCAGTTTCACATTGCTTGTGTTTCATGCCATATTCATCAATCCTGCTCACATTGCTGTTGTTTTTTCAATAGCAAATAAATAAATAAAGTAAATGTACTATATCTTGGTATTCTAGAACTTCAGTGCCTCACAGAAGTTGCTTTATGTACTGCTTTAGCTTGCAAACCTGATGATTTGTTGTCTGTTCTCATTTCTTAAGTTTGAAATGTTTCAAACCTGATGATAAAGTAAATGTACTATTTCTTTAGTTTCTTTAGTTTGCTGCTGACATGTGGAGGAGAAAGCCACAGGAATCACCATCTCAACGGTCCGGCCTTAGTGCTTGCTGCTGACATTTTGCTGCTATTGTTCTGCTAGCCATTCTGCTGACATTTTGCAGGTGACGCGCAGCCCCCAGGGAGCTCCGCATCCAAGTCTAGTGTAGGGTATTTCTGTTTTAATTTTCTTTGTCATAGAATAGTTTTGTTTGGCACTTATTGTTCCCGGGATGTAAAGATATGTATTGCTGGAATGAATGGTTGCAATATAATATCATTGCACGTTGCTTTGAAAATGTATCAGAACTGGGCTAGGCCCAAGATAGCTTGTGGTGTGATGAGTTGTAATGTTTATGGTATAGTAATTTTTTTGGATTGGATTAATTTTTTCAGAACTGGGCTAGGCCCAAGTTATATTGGACAATTATTTTTGAGGGAAAAACATGAGAGGCCCAGCAAAGAAATGGCCCAGAAAAATACATGATCAAAAAGAAAATCTGCTGTTAAAAGGGCCACACAAAGAAATCAATAGGGCTGAATTGTTGGGTCAGACCCATGTAGCTAATAAAAGCACAGGAAAAAATACATTAAAAAGGCCGAATTGTTGGGCTAGGCCCATGTAGAAAATTGATTTGGACCGGGCTGATTCTTGTGCCACATCAGATTGCCACGTCAGATACCTACGTGGCCTGGGGAGGCTGCTAGTGACCAAAACAAAACAGTAGGCATATTTTGGTCGACCTTCTCTATGAGAAGGTCGTTAATTTCAGTTTACGACTGCCAGCTGTTGACCTTCTATTTTTGGTCACAAAAAGGTCGCAAATGAAAAACAATGACCTTTCTGTGACCAATAGTCAAGGTCACAAGTTGACATATTTCTTGTAGTGCTAGAAACAAGTAGACTGCTCATCCACCACTGTACCACAGCCCATTCAGTGCCGGCCTTGTCCACGGCGCCGGATCTGCTTCACCGGTACTCTCGTCAACCGTCGCGCATCTGCAGCGGCTCATTCATACTCCCCACCGGAGTCGCTTCGTCCACACCCCCCGGAGCCGCCCCACCGACGCCCCTATCGACGGCCTCTGATCCTCTTCGCCGACACCTTCCTCAACCCTACCGGAGCCGCTTCGCCGACACCATCGTCAACCCTACCGGAGTAGCTTCGCCTATACCATTCTCAACCCTACCGGGGCCGCTTTGCCAACTCACAAGTCCACGGCCTCAGATCCGCTTCCTCGCACCCTCATCCAACGTGCCGGAGCAGCTTCTGACGCCCCATCCACGGCCGCAGATCCACATCGTCGACACCACCCTTAACCCAACCATCGGAGCAGCTTCTGACGCCCCGTCCACGGCC
>NC_057808.1:443212792-443282898 GCF_018294505.1 Triticum aestivum | reverse complement strand
ACGGCCGCAGATCCGCGTCGTCGACACCATCCTTAACCCAACCACCGGAGCAGCTTCACCTACGCCCTCGTCCACGGCCACAGATCCGCTTCGCCCACACAGTAGTCCACCCTACCGGAGCCGCTCCACAAACACCCTACTCGACGGTTCTAGATCTCCTTACCGGACCCCGACAGCCAGCGTAGCGTCATCACCCTCGATGTTTCTAACCTGATTCCCACCGTCTGGAGAGATGCCAAGCACCCGCCACGGCCTAGGTAATTGTCACCTTTAAACCCGTCCAGCATCACCTGCCCGATGTACTTCAAATATACTAACCGGTCGCTGTTACCTGTTATGCAGCTGGCAAAAACTACAAGGACGATGTTTCTTCTGGATCTAACATCTTGGCCAACCAAGATCCTGGACAGAGGCATTGCTATGATCTTGTAAGCGCGTCTCTCTCTCTTGTATTGTTCTGTGCCTGCCAGCGTGCTTTGCTAGGATTTTCGACCAGTAATCCCTTTGTGCAGACAATGATTTCTACTACTGGCTCCTAAATTAGATATGTAGATGTCATACATGATACTACCTCGTACCTCCGTTCCTAAATATAAGTCTTTCTAGAGATTCCACTATAGGCTACATACGGAGCAAAACGAGTGAATCTACACTCGAAAATGCATCTATATACATCTGTATGTGGTCCATACTGGAATCTCTACAAAGACATATATTTAGGAACAGGGACAGTACATTACACAAAATCGTAGGTGGCATGTAGGAATTCCAGTGCACTACATTAGGCTCCCTTAGAGTGCCTGCTAGTCCAGCATACAGAGTCATGGCTAGTTTATGGTACGCACACAATCGTTAATTGGTGGTTTAAATATGCGCAAGGGATATGCAATGTAGTATCATGTAGAGATGTCTGAAATTAGCCGTGTCAACTTGAAGATAGGGTTACACAATGAAAAAGTACAAGATGTATGTGGCAATTTCATGGAACATCGCAAAAAAGGAGAGGCAGCGGTGAGCCTATACAGTGTGCTATGGTACGTCACTCCTCCATTGCAATCATCGTGACATGTTATTTGTATGCCAGTTCTATTAGCCAAGTTTCTTAGGGACAGTTATTACGAGTTATCCTAAGAAAATAAGCACCTGTGAATATAAGCTCCATGTAATAAGCCAACCAGTTCTTTTCATTGCGTTTTCAGCTTATCTTTGGTATGATCAGTGGAAAGTCTAGATTGCATTATATTTTTTTCATTTTGCTACCCATATGGAAATTAATTTGACTTGCAAACATCACAAATTTAAGCCAGTGCAATAATTAATATGATAGGAAAACAGACCATCACTATTTGCTCAAAATGCAAATACAAAGATACCATCTACTTGGCACAATCTACTTTGGTCAATGTTTTCCATAGAGATCCCATTGCCTAATTTAAACGAAGAACACATGACCCACATTTAAATGAAGAACAATTATTTATTGAAATTCGATGGTCCAAGTGGCTGGTTATTATCGTATAGCAGCACCACCTGAAAGCATTATATAGCAGTAGCAGCAGCTCATAGCAACTCATCATACAACAGCAACAGTCTGCAATTCATCATATACCAGCAGCAGCTCATAGCAATTCATCATATAGCAGCAGCAGGAGCAGCTCATAGCTATTCATCATATAGCAGTAGCAGGAGCAGCTCATAGCAATTCATCATATAGCAGCAGCAGGAGCAGCTTGTAGCAACTCATCATATAGCAGCAGCAGCAGCTCATAGCAATTCATCATATAGCAGCAGCAGCTCATAGCAATTCATCATATAGCAGCAGCAGGAGCAGCTCATAGCAATGCATCATATAGCAGTAGCAGAAGCAGCTCATAGCAATTCATCGTATAGTGGATCAGAATGAAAATTTGGCAAAAAATCAGAGGAGATCCTCACCTTGTTGGATGAGCTCATCCTTCAACAGCACCTCAAGGCCATGGCCTGGGAGGATGGGAGGGGGAATAAGGTGCCTTCTGCCGCAGTGTGGCATCAGTCGTAGTTGTGCAGCGCCCGCCGGAGTAGTGCGTTGGACGAACCACAATGGAGCAGCTGCTGGAGACCATGAGAATGAGGGGCGGCGCCAGAGGGAGGAGCAGCCAGGGAGATTTGCCCCTACCCGCCGGCCATGTAGCCTAGCTGGACATAGCATCGTCGAGGACCAGGCCAGATGGGACCAGTCGCGACGGCTTCCTGGAGGAACCCTAGTGCTGCAGGCAGGGGATCGAGGTAGAGGGAAAGGCGAGAGGAGATGCAAGCGGGCAGGGCAATGCATGAATGCTTGCGTGTTTGTTTTTACTTGAGGGTCAGGTGTGACACGGGCGTCAGCAGTTGCATTTTGAGTGTAATATAGGCAGACAACAGAGTCATTTCACTATTCCCCTTCCCTTCAATTTTTAGTGAGGTTCTACCCGAAACACCCCCCTCCAAAGCGAAATTAGTTAAGCCCAAGCCCATAACTCAAAAATGACTTCTTTACATCTTTTATGGCTTATTTTGACAATATGCCCTGAAAAGGCGGAATCGAACTGGCCCTTAACCTGCAATTCAATTGTGCGTGCAATGATGAATCAATCCTGCCTGCTATCTGTACATTTAGGCATCATCATACATGGCATAACCTAATACAAGTGCATTCCATTGTAGAATCTGGAATATGCAATGTTTATGTTAGTTCATACGTTGCACATGATGTTTAAATGCCCCTTAAATCTGGTCAGTCAAGTGATGGTCTTTAAGCCTCCTTCTTTGCTTCTTTTCTTGATATGTAAGATTTGCTCACACATCTGTTCAATTGCTTGTTTGCATCAGCCAGCCACACTAGGACTGTTTGCTTTGATTACTTGTTGTTCTTGACCTAACACTCTAACAGAGCTTGTCAACGATTTAAACACTAAGGGCTGTTGTAGTGGGGCCTTGTCTAACTCATAGGTGACATAAAGGTTTGGCTGTACACTACAGTAGGCTCTCCAAGAGTACCTGGAGATCCAGTTCGAAGGTATGCCTAGTTTTTACATAGTGCAGACATAGTAAATGCTCATTTCATTGTGTGCAAGTGCAAGAGATGCGGCATGTTTCATTATGTGGTGATGTTTTGTTATAATCTCATCCTTTTGTGTTCACAGACTGGAAAGTATGCATATTTATCTTCCAAGGAGACGAGTAACTAGTTTGTGTCACCTTGCAGAGGGGGTGGAATGAAGATAAGATTGAGGATTTCCAAGTACAAGATGTTAGGAAGGAGCCTTGCAAGAGAAGTAGGAGCTGCGCTGAGCCTCTTCAACCTGCTAAGGTAAGTCACTGGATGCAACTCAACAGTTCAATTCCTTGTTTGTTTCAGGCATAGTTAATTTTCTCTTTTCAATTGCTTTATTTGTCCTCAGTTAATGAGATGCCCAAATAATCATGCCTGATGTTTGGTACTTGTATCACTATTAGTTGACATAATCAAAGGCCTTACCATTTAATTACTTTGCCGAAGTGTGCCTGAAGCTTTGAAGTCTATTAACCAACTATTATTGCTTGAGGCTCACAATCTAGTTTATACTGCGCTAATGATTGCATAGTTTTGCCTGTTGTAGTATGTTTGTATGAAACCCTCTGCTATTCATTATGCTCCCTAAGACTTTAATTGAGGCACAGAATGGCCAGCTGCTTGCTTACTTATACGCAACGTGCTGTCTAAATTTGTAACTTGTCTGTGTTTTCGATTGGGCCCCAACATCATGCTCCTCTGGTGAGCTAAGAGGGATTTCTGTATGCAGGCTGCACAGACTATCTTTTTTATAATTTTTAAAATATCACCTACTTATGCTTCATGACGTGTAACATTTTTTTAAAGTGACGTGTAACATTATTGTTAGTCCTGTTTTGCCATGTAGTACAAAATAGTGTCTTGTTCGCTTCACTGTTGTAACTATATTTTTGCCCTAGTCATGTGTACTTACAGAAACATTTCAGGATGAAGTGACATCAACACCAAGATCTGCGAGCAGTGCGGCATGGCCGTTACCGAATGATTATGGATTGGAATTGGAATGTGATGATGTTCTCGAGCATCAACTAGAGGTGGCAAGACAACGTGTACATGATTGTCAACGTATAATCAACAAGTTGAGACTGGACATGCAGGTATTAGATGCAGGAGTCAACAAAATGAAACAAGACACTGAGGTAACGATGAAGGAATTGGAGATTTTGCAGACTGAAATTTGTGCTATCTGAATCCGGCCAATCCTATTTTCTGAAGAGATTATAGTTCAAATGGAGTTAAGTTGATGCGCGTCCATGATGTATGAGCTGTATTTGCCCAGTGTATGTAATTTGCTGTTTGTGTATGCTTTATTATCACCTGTGCCGAACCATAATGCCCAGTGGTTATAATCGGCTGTAATTTCTTTATTGTATAGTGTAGGATTATTCTACCTTTCTATGCCTTGATCTCTTTGTTGTATAGTGTATGCTTTTTAGAGGTGATAGTATTGAGTAGGATAATTCTTTGAATATGCTATATCGTTCAAACGGGGGCCAACTCGCCCGACCATGGCCCTTCACGGGCCGTCGGATCCATGGGCCTTCTACGTCTCGTAGGATCCATGGGCCTTCTACGTCTCGTAGGATCCATGGGCCTTGTACGTCTCGTAGGATCCATGGGCCTTCTACGTCTTGTAGGATCCATGGGCCTTCTACGTCTCGTAGGATCCATGGGCCGCCGACTCATTTATGGGTCTTGTACGGGCCTTTAATGGGCCGTAGACGGGCCTTTAAGGGAAATCATACGTTTTATGGGCTGACCATAATGGGCCGTTAATAGGCCGTATTTGGTGATGCTATGAAAATGGCCCAACAGACTAACGGTCCACAAATGGGCCGACTGTAACGACGGGCTGAATTTGGCCCACAAGCAGAAAATGACAGTAACGGGCCGTAAGTAACCGAATGCTGCAAATGAGCCCAAGAATAAATGGGCCCTCAGAAGGCCGAAAGTTAACTTGGGCTGGAAACGGCCCAACGGAATAACGGGCCGTTAATGGGTATAAAGTGATACACTATTCATTACGGGCCAGTTTCACCACGGGCCGTTAATGGGTGTAAAGTAATACACTGTTCATTACGGGCCAGTTTCAGCATGGGCCGCTAATGGGCCAAGAGTTACAAACGGCCTCATATGGGCCGAGAGACGTCATGGGCTATACATGGGCCAGAAGTGAAAACGGGCTGGAATCATATTGGATGGCCCAGATGACGTTACTGGGCCTAATTCGGATAGGGCGTAACGGGCCTTGGGTTAGCGGGATGTAAATGGGCTATATGCGAACATGCCGTTAACAGGCTTTCCATGGGCCGGACTTTTCACAAGAATGGGCCACTGTTGGGCCGTGCCACGTGTCGACGTATCATAGGCGCCTTCTGTCGAGTGAGTGGATGACATCTGTCCCAACGATGAGCCGACACGTGTTTCCTCTAGCCAATGATGATTTTACACGTGGAAAATCCCCATTGGTCGGGTTGTTAACGGGTTATCGGATCCAAAACCCGACCCGATAGCTTAACGGCGTTCCGTTACGGTGGATGCCACGTGTCGGTCACCCTTGACGAAAGCACTTCTGTGACGCGCGATTTATCGTCATGGAAGTGGACACTTCCGTGATGATAATTTTGGTAATGTCATGGAAAACTTCTACGACAGCACAGGTATGACTATCTTGATTCTGTCATAAATTTGTCATGGATGTACATGCATGACAAAAAACGCGACCTACTGTGACAAACACGTATCATCACGGAAGTGTATTTTTTTTGTAGTGAGATATGGTGGACTCTCATGGCAAAACTGGGTTTATGGATATTCGGAAGCACAAGTAGTATATCTACTTGGTGCAAAGAATTTGGCTAGCATGAGGGGGAAAGGCAAGCTCAACATGTTGGATGATCCATGACAATATACTTTGTTTCGTATATAAGAAAACATGACCCATTACGTTGTCTTCCTTGTCCAACATCAACTCTTTAGCATGTGATATTTTAATGAGTGCTCACAATCATAAAAGATGTCCAAGATAGTATATTTATAAGTGGAACCTCTCTTTCTTTATTACTTCCTATTAATTGCAACGATGACCAAAACTATGTTTGTCAAGTCTCAACAACTTTTAATCATCATACTCTTTATATGTGAAGTCATTACTCTCCATAAGATCAATATGATCTCTTTGTTTCTTTTTATTCTTTCCTTTTATTTTTATTCCCTCAAGATAAAAGCAAAATAATCAAGCCCTTGACTCAACACTAATCTTTATTATATATAGCTCACGGACTCGATTACATAGAAGGATCATAAGGCAAAACTCAAAACTAAATCATACTAAAATTTATCCTACTAGATCAAGATATTACCAAAAGGATCGAACTAAGAAAAAGGGTAAAGATAGGAGTGTGATGGTGATACGATACCCGGGCACCTCCCCCAAGCTTGGCAGTTGCCAAGGGGAGTGCCCATACCCATGTGATTATGTCTCCCTTGCTGGTGAAGAGGATGGTGGGGTTGTTGATGATGTAGGCTTGTCGTCCATCTTCCAAGGCATCGGCTCACCATCATAGAAGGATGATCGAGTCTCTAGGATCCTCAAATCTGCAGCCAAACTCATCCTCTTGAATCTATATTCATACTCACAGTTTTGGTTTTGCAGGTCATAGATTTGGGCTTGGAGATGCTCGATCTTCTCGTGAAGCTTGAAGATGGTCTCCCCAATGTTCTAGGCATCCAGCTTGTGGTTGTTAGTGAATTCCCCAATCATCATGTGGTTGGCGTTGAGTCCACGTTCCACCATACCCTGGCACTTGAAAACTTGTTGCTCCATTGCTTCGAGCCTCGTCTCCACGCTTCCTGTCCTCCTTGGTCCCTCAACACCACAGATGTGCAGCAACCCATCACGCATCTCAATGGTTTGAGGGTGTTGCAGCACCTCTGCGAGGTAGGGGTCGATGACCTTCTCGAAGAACTTGTCCTTGGGGGCACTTGGAGACGTCATGGTGATCTAGATCTGTCAGAAAAACAGCGCGAAACGAGAACAGAGGATAATTGCGTGATACGAGAGTCAAAACCTTCGGGAGTTTATATAATGAATTTTTACCGACCAAAAGAAGTATTCTGCAAGAAAACGGAGTCCGGAGGGTACACGAGGAGCCCACGAGGCAGGGGGCGCGCCCAGGGGGTAGGGCGCGCCTCCCACCCTCGTGGAAGCCTCGTGTCCTTCCCGGACTGCTTCTTATTTTCCTATTTTCTTAAATATTCCAAAACGGAGAAAAATTGCCATTAGAACTGTTTTGGAGTCGGTTTACTTACCATACCACATACCTATTCATTTTCGGAGTCTGAAACGTTCTGGAAAGTGTCCCTTATGTATTCCTCCGGGGTTACGGTTTCAATAACATTAGTTTCAACATTTATAGGATTACCTGAGATATAATGTTTGATCCTTTGACCGTTCACCACCTTCGGATTTGTGCCTTCGAAGTTGTTGATTTTTATGGCACCGGAACGATAGACCTCCTCGATAACGTAAGGACCTTCCCATTTAGAGAGAAGTTTTCCTGCAAAAAATCTTAAACGAGAGTTGAATAGCAACACATAATCACCTACATTAAACTGACGCTTTTGTATTCTTTTGTCATGCCATCTTTTAACTTTTTCTTTAAATAGTTTGAAATCAAGTGAGCTAATGTCAAATAACCTCTTCTCACCGGCAAGTTTGAAATCATAATTGAGCTCTTTAAGGGCCCAATATGCCTTATGTTCTAATTCGAGAGGTAAGTGACATGCTTTTCCATAAACCATTTTATACGGAGACATACCCATAGGATTTTTATATGCAGTTCCATAGGCCCATAATGCATCATCAAGTTTCTTGGACCAATTCTTTCTAGATCTATTAACAGTCTTTTGCAAAATTAATTTGAGCTCTCTGTTACTCAATTCTACTTGACCACTAGACTGTGGGTGATATGGGGATGCAATTCTATGATTAACATCATACTTAGCAAGCATTTTACGAAAAGCACCATGAATAAAATGTGAACCACCATCAGTCATTAAATATCTAGGGCTCCAAACCTCGGAAAAATAACTTATTTAAGCATCTTAATAGAAGTGTTATGATCAGCACTACTAGTTGGAATAGCTTCTACCCACTTAGTAACGTAATCAAAAGCAACTAAAATATGTGTATACCCATTAGAGGAAGGAAAAGGCCCCAAATAATCAAAGCCCCAAACATCGAATGGTTCAATAACAAGTGAATAATTCATAGGCATTTCTTGACGTCTACTAATGTTACCAATTCTTTGACACTCATCACAAGACAAGACAAACTTACGAGCATCCTTGAAGAGAGTAGGCCAATAAAAACCGGATTGCAATACCTTATGTGCAGTTCTATCTCCAGCGTGGTGCCCTCCATAGGCCTCTAAGCGACATTTGCGTAGGATCTGTTCCTATTCATGCTCAGGTATACATCGTCTAATAACACCATCTACTCCTTCTTTATAAAGATGTGGGTCATCCCAGAAGTAATGTCTTAAATCATAGAAAAACTTTTTCTTTTGCTGGTATGTGAAACTAGGTGGTATAAATTTAGCAACAATGTAATTAGCATAATCAGCATACCATGGAGCAGTACGAGAAGCATTTATGACAGCTAATTGTTCATCGGGAAAGCTATCATCACTAGGTAGTGGGTCATCAAGAACATTCTCTAACCTAGACAAGTTGTCTGCAACGGGGTTCTCAGCTCCCTTTCTATCAAAAATATGCAAACCAAATTCTTGCAGCAAGAGAACCCATCTAATAAGTCTAGGTTTAGCATCTTTCTTTTCCATAAGGTATTTAATAGCAGCATGATCAGTGTGAATAGTTACTTTAGAATCAACAATATAAGGTCTAAACTTATCACAAGCAAATACAACTGCTAAGAATTCTTTTTCAGTAGTAGCATAATTTCTCTGGGCACTGTCTAGAGTTTTACTAGCATATTGAATAACATTTAATTTCTTATCAACTCTTTGTCCTAGAACAGCACCTACAGCATAATCACTAGCATCACACATAATTTCAAAGGGTAGATTCCAATCAGGTGGCTGAACAATAGGTGCAGAAATCAATGCTTTCTTTAGTATTTCAAATGCTTTAACACAATCATCATCAAAGACAAAAGGAATATCTTTTTGTAATAGGTTAGTCAGAGGCCGGGAAATTTTTGAGAAGTCCTTAATGAACGTCCTATAAAAACTAACATGACCAAGGAAACTTCTTATACCTTTAATATTCTTGGGACACGGCATGTTTTCAATAGCATCAACTTTAGCTTTATCAACTTCAATACCTCTTTCAGAAATTTTATGCCCCAAGACAATGCCTTCATTAACCATAAAGTGGCATTTCTCCGAGTTCAAGACAAGGTTAGTTTCTTCACATCTCTGCAGAACTCGATCAAGATTGCTAAAGCAATCATCAAAATAGGATCCATAAACGGAGAAATCATCCATGAAAACCTCACAAATCTTTTCACAAAAATCAGAGAATATAGCCATCATGCATCTTTGAAAGGTAGCAGGTGCATTACATAAACCAAAAGGCATACGTCTATAAGCAAAGGTACCGAAAGGGAAAGTAAAAGTGGTCTTCTCTTGATCATCAGCTGACACAGGTATTTGAGAGAAACCAGAGTAACCATCTAGAAAGCAAAAATGTGTATGTTTGGATAATCTTTCTAGCATTTGATCAATGAAAGGCAAAGGGTAATGATCTTTTTAGTAGCTTTATTTAATTTGTGAAAATCAATTACCATCCTATAACCTGTAATAATTCTTTGTGGAATCAATTCATCTTTATCATTAGGAACGACAGTAATACCTCCTTTCTTAGGGACACAATGGACAGGACTTACCCACTGACTATCAGCAACGGGATAAATTATACCTGCTTCAAGGAGCTTTAATATTTCCTTTCTTACCACTTCTTTCATCTTAGAATTTAGCCGTCGTTGGTGATCAATAACTGGTTTAGCGTCTTTCTCCAAATTTATTTTGTGTTGACATAGAGTGGGACTAATGCCTTTAAGATCATCAAGAGTATATCCAATAGCAGCACGGTGCTTCTTCAGAGTTTTCAATAGTTTCTCTTCTTCATGCTCTGAAAGGTTAGCACTAATAATAACAGGATATATCTTCTTTTCATCAAGATAAGCATATTTAAGAGTATCAGGCAATGGTTTAAGCTCAAACACGGGATCACCCTTGGGTGGAGGAGGATCCCCTAGGATTTCAACAGGAAAATTATGTTTTAGAATAGGTCCCTGTTTAAAGAATACTTCATCTATTTCCCTTCTTTCATTCATAAACATATCATTTTCATGGTCAAGCAAATATTGTTCTAAAGGATCATTAGGAGGCACAGCAATAGAATCAAGACCAATAATTTCATCCTTACTAGGCAATTCTTCCTCGCGGGGTTGTCTACTAAATTTAGCAAAATTAAACTCATGAGATGTATCACTCAAACCAATAGTAACAACATCCTTTTCGCAGTCTATCATAGCATTAGCAGTGTTCAAGAGGGTCTACCAAATATAATGGGACAAAAGCTATCTTGTGGAGAACCAAGAACAAGAAAATCAGCAGGATATTTAACTTTCCCACACAATACTTCAACATCTCTAACAATCCCAATTGGTGAAATAGTATCTCTATTGGCAAGCTTAATTGTAACATCAATTTCTTCTATCTCAGCAGGTGCAATATCATGCATAATTTCTTTGTATAAGGAATGAGGTATTGCACTTGCACTAGCACCCATATCACATAAGCCATGATAACAATGATCTCCTATTTTAACAGAAATAACAGACATGCCTACAACAGGTCTATGTTTATTTTTAGCATCAGGTCTAGCAATTCTAGCAGCTTCATTGCAGAAGTAAATAACATGCCCATCAATATTATCAGCCAAGAGATCTTTAACCATAGAAATTTTAGGTTCAACTTTAACTTGCTCAGGGGGTTTGTGTGTCCTAATATTACTGTTGTTGACTACAGTTGAAGCTTTAGCATGATCCTTTATTCTAACAGGAAAAGGTGGCTTCTCAACATAAGCGGTAGGAACAATAGGATCACTATAAGTGATAGACTTTTCTTCAACTTTAATAGGTGCAACTACTTTTACTTCAATGGGAGGATTATATTTAAACCACTTATCCTTAGGGAGATCAACATGAGTAGCAAAGGATTCACATAAAGAAGCTACTATCTCAGAGTCAAGTCCATATTTAGTGCTAAATTCATGGAAAACATTGGTATCCATAAAAGATTTAACACAATCAAACTTAGGTGTAATACCTGACTCCTTACCTTTGTCGAGGTCCCAATCTTCAGAGTTGCGTTTAAATCTTTCCAATAAATCCCATTTGAATTCAGTAGTCTTCATCATAAAAGAGCCAGTACAAGAAGTATCGAGCATGGAGCGATTATTGAGAGAAAGCCGGGCATAAAATTTTTGAATAATCATTTCTCTTGAGAGCTCATGATTGGGGCATGAATATAACATTGACTTAAGCCTCCCCCAAGCTTGAGCGATGCTTTCTCCTTCGCAAGGCCAAAAATTATATATATAATTACGATCACGATGAACAAGATGCATAGGATAAAACTTCTGATGAAATTCCAATTTCAATCGTTTGTAGTTCCATGATCCCGTATCATCACATAGCCTATAACATGTCAATTCCTCTCCCTTCAAAGATAAAGGGAATACTTTCTTCTTGATAACATCATCAGGCATATCTGCAAGCTTAAATAATCCACAAACTTCATCCACATAGATTAGGTGTAAATCGGGATGTAATGTTCCATCTCCTGCAAAAGGATTAGCTAGCAGTTTCTCTATCATACCCGAAGGAATTTCAAAGTAAACATTTTCAGTAGGTTCAGTAGGTTGAGGAACAACTCTTTGCTCTACTGGTCGGGGTGAAGATACCCCGAACAAGCCCCTCAGAGGATTACTTTCCATAGTAACAAGTGACAGTAAATTTCAGCACACTATATAAATGTTTCCTTACCAGATTCTACCTACCAAAGGCGCTTCACTCCCCGGCAACGGCGCCAGAAAAGAGTCTTGATGACCCACAAGTATAGGGGATCTATCGTAGTCCTTTCGATAAGTAAGAGTGTCGAACCCAACGAGGAGCAGAAGGAAATGATAAGCGGTTTTCAGCAAGGTATTATGTGCAAGCACTGAAATTATAGGTAACAGATTGTTTTGTGATAAGGTAATTTGTAACGGGCAACAAGTAACAAGTGTAAATAAAGTGCAGAAAGATGGCCCAGTCCTTTTTGTAGCAAAGGACAAGCCTGGACAAACTCTTATACAGAGAAAAGCGCTCCCGAGGACACATGGGAATTATCGTCAAGCTAGTTTTCATCACGCTCATATGGTTCGCGTTCGGTACTTTGATAATTTGATATGTGGGTGGACCGGTGCTTGGGTGCTGTCCTTACTTGGACAAGCATCCCACTTATGATTAACTCCTATTGCAAGCATCCGCAACTACAAAAGAAGTATTAAGGCAAACCTAACCATAGCATGAAACATATGGATCCAAATCATACCCTTACGAAGCAACGCATAAACTAGGGTTTAAGCTTCTGTCACTCTAGCAACCCATCATATACTTATTACTTCCCAATGCCTTCATCTAGGTCCAAACAATGGTGAAGTGTCATGTAGTCGACGTTCACATAACACCACTAGAGGAAAGACAACATACATCTCATCAAAATATCAAACGAATACCAAATTCACATGACTACTTATAGCAAGACTTCTCCCATGTCCTCAGGAACAAGCGTAACTACTCACAAATCATATTCATGTTCATAATCAGAGGGGTATTAATATGCATATAGGATCTGAACATATGATCTTCCGCCGAATAAACCAACTAGCATCAACTACAAAGAGTAATCAACACTACTAGCAACCCACAGGTACCAATCTGAGGCTTTGGGACAAAGATTGGATACAAGAGATGAACTAGGGTTTGAGAGGAGATGGTGCTAGTGAAGATGTTGATGGAGATTGACCCTCCTCCGATGAGAGGATCGTTGGCGATGACGATGGCGATGATTTCCCTCTCCCGGAGGGAAGTTTCCCCGGCAAAACAGCTCTGCCGGAGCCCTAGATTGGTTCCGCCAAGGTTCCACCTCGTGGCGGCGGAGTTTCTTCCTGAAAGCTTGCTTATGATTTTTACTCGGACGAAAGACTTCATATAGCAGAAGATAGGCACCGGAGGCCTGCCAGGGGGCCCACAAGGCAGGGGGCGCGCCCAGGGGGTAGGGCGCGCCTCCCACCCTCATGGCCAGGGTGTGGCCCCCCTCTGGTATTTTCTCCGCTCAGTATTTTTTATTAATTCCAAAAATGACTTCCGTGAAGTTTCAGGACTTTTGGAGCTGTGCAAAATAGGTCTCTAATGATTGCTCCTTTTCCAGCCCAGAATTCCAACTGCCGGCATTCTCCCTCTTCATGTAAACCTTGTAAAATAAGAGAGAATAGGCATAAGTATTGTGACATAACGTGTAATAACAACCCATAATGCAATAAATATCGATATAAAAGCATGATGCAAAATGGACGTATCAAGGTCCATCCTGCCTTCGGTCGCTGCGTGCTGTCGCTCAACAGTGGCATGGCGGCGCTTGACGACCAGTTTGCCGGCAAAGTGCTGATGGTAACCATCAACGGCGACCGGCCTCCCGTCTCGCCGGACGGCCTTGTCAAAGCTCTTGGCATTGCGTATGGCATCCAAATAAGTGACTTGCTCGTCAAAGTCTGTCCGCCACCGGCTGTTTTCTTCGTCAGGTTCCGGACAAGTTTCGACTGCAGCTGTGTGATTGAATCTTCCCGGCGTTTGTTCTGCGATGGCGCCTGGTGAGCTTTGATCGGTGGCACTCAGGATGGGGCTCGGTGCCCTCTGAGCTTGAGTTTTTAACAAAGCTTACCTTCCACGGCATGCCTCAACGTGCTTGGAACAGCGAGTCCATGAATGAGCTTATCAACGACCTTGGAGGTGAGCTCGTAAGTATGTTTGTTCCTCCAGACAGCTGGGCTCTAACGGTTATGGCATGGATGAAGAAGCCGTCCACCATATCGAAGGTGATTGGTGTTGAGATACCGGTGCAGGAACCGGGGTTGTACTATTCGTCACCACCAAGGCCGCCGCGGACCACGTTAGGGATGTACCTGTATCGAGTGTTCGTGCATGTCAAAGAAGTGGTCAATCCATCAATTGAAGTCCTGCCGCTGCTGGTGCCAGGGTTCGTCGACAACGTCAATTACAGGAGTCAACGTCAGACTTTCCTTGTGTTGCTCGGAACGATGGATGGCACAGGGCCTACTCCATCGCACGGCGGAGGCCACTGCTTCTTTGGGAGAAGAGGCAGGGCTGGCTGCCTGGATGTGCTCTAATTTGAGGTAACAACTGAATCTTGTCAGATACTAGTTAAATCCGAGCTATGGGTGTGAAGCACTGATGTGCCAGTACATTTGATTGTGACCTGTTCTAATTTTGTACCTGAACTTTTTTTAGAAAGGGTTGTACATCAACTTAATGTGCTAGCAGAACTTATTGTGTTGTCTGTCTGTTTTCTTTGCACAGCATTCAAGATATTTCCCCGTCATTGATAAAGACGATGAACTGTTATGTACGAGTTCGTTGGTTTCAACATAGCCCTACCCGTAGCGATCCACTGCTTCCATCCTGATTGTGCCGCCTGCGTGAAATTTTTGTATGCAAGTTCAGTGTGTTACGATGTTCTATATGATTGTGTCAACTATATAAGTTTTTACTGAGCATCAGCAATGCATATGGCTGAAAGATGTATTTACGAGCATCGACCGATGGGTCTCTCTCTCACACACACACGCACACACGCACAAGTGGGACCCGTTGAATTATTTCTTTGCTCGTGATAGCTTTTAATTAGGTTCCACTGTAATCTAACTTTTTTCTTAAGTTACTAATTGAGCTCAGTGACTTGAAAAAGTTGTACAGAAGCCTTGTTTGGGCCCTTCCGGCATCGCTGAATGTGGGCTGAGTAGCCATGTTAGGTTGTACTGTACTACACAGGCCTTTTTTTAACATCAGCAATGCAACTGGGCCAACAGTTGTACACAATATCCGGGTCAACTTTTTATTCTCCGCCCCGCTGGGCTGCAAACTTTCCTAGGAGGTATGCATTAGGCTTAACAAGAAAATGGACTTTAAGAAATAATAAATGGGATGTAATTATAATAACTGGGCAGTAGCTATAAAAAAAATGCACCAAACACGTAATTAGTTTAAAAATTATATTATTTTTGGAATTTGGAAATTTTAATTTCATTACTTGTTGCGCGCGCAATATTTCGTTGGATTTTAACGTAATACAACTTTATTTTGAAATTATATTTAATCTGACTAGAAATTTCGGATAAAAATATTTCAGATCCCATAAAAATGTGGGAATTTTTTTTTAATTCTGTCTTGAGCGGTTGGTTGAAATTATTAATCGTTGTCCTAGCTAGAAAATGGGTTGTACTTTTAACAAACTGTAAATGGGTTGTAGTAAATTCCACTAGAAATAGAAAATGGGTTGTACATTCTTACAAATCGCAAATGGGCTATATGTTCTCTGCCACACACTTGTGGGCCTTCTAAGTTGACGCGTCCCTAAAAAAACTAAGTTGACGCGTATGCAAGGTTTTGTCAACAACACACGGTTCTGGCAGCTGTGGCCGTTGGATGTCGATCCCACGGATGTCGTGCTTCTTCTTCAATCACGGATATTCTTGCTTCAGCCGCCCAAAAAATGATTCCTCTCCCTGACATCTGGGGCGCACCGTTTCGGAGGCTGACCTATGGGCCTACTAAGTTGAAGCGTACCAAGGGCTTTGTCAAATTAGTCAATATAAACGATTCTAGCTGCAGTGTCTGTACGATGTCCATCCAACGGCCGAAGTGCTTCTTCAACCTCTGGTCTTCTTGCTCCAGCCGCCCAAAGCAGCGTCGGTCGTGCCGTGTGCTCCTGCCTCCCGTGGCCGGCTGTGATGCCGCGGAGGCCTCACCGCCCCCTACTACTCCCACTCCTGGCCAGGCCATCCCTCTACTCACCCACACCCCCTGTTAATCTGCGGCGACGACAGCTTCACACCGCAGCCGAACCAGTGAACCCTCGTACTCCTCTCCGCGCGGGCTTCCACTACCGCGTCTTCCCCGCTCCGCGTCGTCCCCTTCCTAGGCCTCGCCGTCGTCAACTGCCCTGGTGCTCTCGGCGCGGCATGGTCAACGTGGTCAAGGAACGGCTTCCATCGGACGTGGACTTTACGTGGAGAGGCTGACAGCTGGGTCCACGGCCGCAGCAAGGAAGTGCCTCCTTATTACGCGCAAAATAATTATTCCTCCACCTAACAGCAGGGACCCACCGGACGGGCCACCGTATTTCGCGTAAAAAATGTTTCCCCCAGACTGCTGGGACCCACCAGCTACATCTTCGCACGCAAGGAAGTGCGTCCGGGTAAAAAAATGATTCGCCCCTGACTGTTGGGACCCACCAGCTACATCTTCGCACGCAAGGAAGTGCATGACAGTCGGGACCCACCTGGTCGAAGCGTACGTAGCGTTGTCATTCTGGTCGCGAACGTGACGTACATACTGGTCGATGTAGAGGGGCGCACGTGTCGTAGTAGAGGCACGCACATAGCATGTACACGTACGTACAGCGGCCAGTGTGCAAGAAAGTAAATACGGCCACGTACGTACATACGGGCGGGGTCTCGAATGCCTACTCGCGCGTACGTACGGCCAGGGGTCGTGCACATGGCTGGGTCGGAATGAAGAAACTGCGTCGTCGTCGTGTTCATGGGGAGGCAACGGAATGCGTCGTGTTCATCGGGAGGCAACGGAGCGCGTGGGAGCCAACCGGCTTGGACGGAACAGCCGATGGAAAGGATGCCTGCCGTACCGCAGAACGGAGGAAACGGCCTTGTGTTCGACCGGCCACATTCGAAACGGGATCCTGTTCATCGGGAGGGGTCTGGCGTACCACAAAATGGAGCAAACGGACCTCCTACGGTCGAAACGGGGGTCCTGTTGATCGAGAGGGGTGTGGTGTACCGCAAAACGGAGGAAACAGACTTGTGTTGGAGCGCTACGATCGAAACGGGGGTCCTGTTCATCGGGAGGGGTGTGGCGTACCGCAAAACGGGACTCCACGGGATACTGTTCATCTCCACCATCGACCCCCCCAGCCTCCACGGGCTACTATTCATCCACCGTCGAGCTCCTCCAGCCTCCACCTGCGACTGTTCATCCATGGGCTCCTGTTCATCCAGCCTCCAATGCGCGCTACTCCACCGGCTACTATTCAACCAGCCCTCTCCACGGGCTCCTGTTCAACAACCCCTCCACGGGCTACTGTTCATCCAGCCCTCCACAGTCTACTGTTCATCCAGCCCTCCACGGGGTGGTCCTGTTCATCCAGCCCTCCACGGGGTCCTGTTCATCCAGCCCCAACCGGCTCGATCGATCAGGGTCATGTTCATCCAGAGGCAACACCACGGGGTCCTGTTCATCCACCCCCACCGAGAACTGTTCATCCAAACCCCCCACCAACACTCACTATTCATCCAGAGGCAGCATCGATCGGCTTCAGTTAGCAGCAGTAGCGAAGGAATCGCTCGATCCGGTTCAGTTAACAGCCATCGATCGATCGCTCGGGTTCAGTAACGCGTAGCCTGCAGTGCAATCGCTCGGGTTCAGTTAGAGCCCAACGCCTCGCACCCACGCGCGTGCGTGTACGAGAGAAACGCGCATCCCTCGGCCCCGACCACCCACCGTAGCCGGGAACACCCTGATATTTTCCTCGCCCTCGCTTCTACCACGGTTTTTTCTGTCATGGACGGCCCAAAGAATGTCATGCAGCTGCGTCTCCGGCCCGCCCAGGACGAAAAGCCCATTTTCTGTCATGATTTTTTGTCATCGAAGTAGGAGCCCACCACATCTATGATGATACCGGGTTTTGTCACAATTGTCATCATAGAAGTGTCATAAGTATGACAGAAAAAAAAATCGTTCGGCCAAAATGTCACGGATGTGTATTTTTTTTGTAGTGTCCATTGGCATTGAACTTTCGTTCAAAACCAATTCCTTGATTCTTCCGATGCCTTCCTTGCTGGCGTACAATTTCCTCAAATTGCTTACTTCTGGCAAGGCTCTTGTAAACACCTTTCTCTATAATTCCCCTCAATAAGCTATTTTCTTGCTCAAGAGTAACCTGGCTAAGAGAATCATTAGTGGAATCAAGAGAACTACTATAAGCAACAATATTGGATTTAGCATGGTTATTGTTACTACTAGTTGAAGAATCTTTCTTACTCTTGTTGCTAGATTTTACTTGAGGCATGTAAGTAGAGAAGATAAATGCTTGGCAATGTAAGAAGAGCTTTTCTTACGAAGATCATCATTGATTGCTTTTAAGAACTCATGCTCTTGCTCAAGGTTGAGCTTTTCAAAGTGTAGCTTCTCATGAGTCTTTAAATGCTCTTGATGGTCTTCCAAGGTAGTTTCAGGAGCTAACTTAAGAGTGTTTAGTTCTTTAGTTAGACGCTCAATCTCCTTCTTATCATCGTCATTTGTTTTATCTTGATTATCATGATTACTAGCAAGTTCATCATAGTTTTCATAAATAGAGTTGTCAACAAGTAAATCATCATCTCCTAGCAAATCATCTTCATCACTATTGAATCAACATACTCGGGGTGTGTTACCTTTGGACCTTTAGCCATGAAGCATCTTCCAATTCCTTCATTTGGTGAGTCAAATATGTCGTAGGAGTTTGTTGACACAAGTGCTAGGCCGGCAACACCTTCATCTTGAGTATATTCAGAGTCGGAGTGATAACTTATTTCGAAGTGATGGTCGGAGTCGGAGCCGGATACCCTTTCACCAACATGAGCTTGGTGTCTTCGTTTTGTGTAGCTCTTTGATGATTTGTCCTTCCTTTTCGAATCCTTGCTTCTCTGAGAGGATCTACGTTCATAGCGATCATCTCTACTCCTTCTCTCTCTTGGTGGTGATTCTTCTATTCTACTTCTTCTTTTGGGAGAATCTTCTCTTCTTTTGTAGGGAGCCGTACACTCATTGGAGTAGTGTCCGGGTCATCCACAATTGTAGCAATTTCGTTCATGACTTGAAGATCTTTTGTCATTGTAGGACCTTGACTTGGAACTTCTCTCCTTGCTTCTACTCTTGTAGAACTTGCTGAAGTTCTTCACCATTAGGCTCAATTCTTCATTGAAGGTTTGTTTCTCACTTGATGATGTGGGAGCATCACATGAGGCTTTGTAAGCACCACTTGATTTGTTGTGGAGCTCTTCCTTATCCTTAAGTGACATTTCCTGAGCAACAATTCTTCCAATGACTTCCGTTGGCTTGAGATCTTTGTAATTGGGCATCATTTCGATCAATGTGCACACGGTATCATATTTTCCACCCAAGGCTCTTAGGATCTTCTTGATGATGAATCTATCGGTCATCTCTTCACTTCCTAAGCCGGCAATACCATTTGTGATGAGAGCAAGCCCAGAGTACATTTCAGAGACACCTTCACCATCCTTCATTTTGAACTTGTCAAGTTGACTTTGAAGCACATCCAATTTGGATTCCTTGACGGAGTCGGTACCTTCGTGCATATCAATCAAAGTATCCCAAATTTCCTTTGCATTCTCAAGACGGCTGATTTTGTTGAATTCTTTGGGGCACAATCTGTTGAAGATCATATAACAAGCTTGAGCATTGTATTGCAGCGTCTTCAACTCTTCTGCGGTAGCTTCACAGTTCGGTTCTCTCCCATCAAAGAATTCACCTTGCAAGCCAATACACACAATAGCCCAAACGGCGGGGTTATGTCCAAGAATATGCATTTTCATCTTATGCTTCCACGGTGGGATTTCCCTCGCTACTAGTAATTTCCCTCGCTAGACGCCATACTCTCCTAGGTTATGAAACTAAGGCTATGATCACCAAAAGCTATGGAAATCAAGGCAAATGGACACCAAAGCTCTGATACCACTTGTAGGATCGAAAGTATGTCCAGAGGGGGGTGATTAGACTACTTGACCAAATACAAATCTAGCCTTTCCCAATTTTAAGTCTTGGCAGATTTTAGCAACTTAGCACTTGTCAAGTAAACAACCTACACATGTAAGTCTAAGAGTATAGAAGTGGAATGTAAAACATTGCACATGAAGGTAAAGGGAGGAGTTTGGAGGGAGCAAACGCAATGTAGACACGGAGATTTTTGGCGTGGTTCTGATAGGTGGTACTATCGTACATCCACGTTGATGGAGACTTCAACCCATGAAGGGTAACGGTTGCGCAAGTCCATGGAGGGCTCCACCCACGAAGGGTCCACGAATAAGCAACCTTGTCTATCCCACCATGGCCATCGCCCACGAAGGACTTGCCTCACTAGGGTAGATCTTCACAAAGTAGGCGATCTCCTTGCCCGTACAAACTTCTTGGTTCAACTGCACAATCTTGACGGAGGCTCCCAAGTGACACCTACCCAATCTAGGAGACACCACTCTCTAAAAGGTAATAGATGGTGTGTTGATGATGAACTCCTTGCTCTTGTGCATCAAATGATAGTCTCCCCAACACTCAACTCTCTCTCACAGATTTGGATTTGGTGGAAACATGATTTGAGTGGAAAGCAACTTGGAGAAGGCTAGAGATCAAGATTCATATGGTTGGAATGGAATATCTTGACCTCAACACATGAGTAGGTGGTTCTCTCTCAGAAAATGTATGATGGAAGTGTAGGCATGTTCTGATGGATCTCTCTCGAATGAAGAGTGGGTGGAGGGGTATTTATAGCCTCCACACAAAATCTAACCGTTACACACAAATCACCAAACTCGGTGGGACCAAATCAGAAAACTTGGTCGGACCGATTTAGTTCATAATGTGACCGTTAGGCATTTTCGGTGGGACCAACATGTCAACTCGGTGAGACCGATTTCATTACGGTTAGGGCATAACGTAATATCGGTGAGACCAATTACACAAACTCGGTGAGACCGATTTTGGTAATAAGCTAACCAGAGAGTTAGTCAGGCAAACTCGGTGGGACCGATTCGCTCATCTCGGTGAGACCGAAACGTTACGAAGGGGAAATAGAGAGTTTGCATTGCGAACTCGGTGGGACCGATCGCTCATTTCGGTTGGACCGAAATTTTACGAAGGGAAACAGAGAGTTTGCAATCCCATCTCGGTGAGATCGAGATCCCTATCGGTGAGACCGAAATGACTAGGGTTTTGTGGCAGTGGCTATGTCAACTGAACTCAGTGGCGCCGGATAGGAAGTTTTAGTGGGGCCGAGTTTGACTTTTGGTTTGGGACAAATGTGGATATGAGAAAGTGGTTGAGGGTTTTTGGAGCATATCACTAAGCATTTCGAGCAAGTAACCCATAAGCAACACCTCATCCCCTTTTAATAGTATTGGCTTTTCCTATGGACTCAATGTGATCTTGGATCACTAAAAGTAAAATGTAGAGTCTTGAGCTTTAGAGCTTGAGCCAATCTTTTGTCCTTAGCATTCTGAGGGGTCCACATTTCTAATCCATGCCATGCCAATCATTGAGCTTTCCTGAAATATTTATCTTGAAATAGTATTAGGACAATGAGCTATATGTTGTTAGGAATTACCAAAACCACCCAGGGATAGTTGCACTTTCAATATCCCCCTTTTTGGTAATTAATGACAACATATAGATCAAAGCTTTGACAAATGATCATAAGATTGAAATACATCGTCGCTTTGAGAAGTATGTGATAAGCAAGAGCTCCCCCTAAATTTGTGCATTATTTAAAATTTGCTTTTGAATGCAAATGCACAATCGATTAGGATCATGGGTCACTCTTCCATGTCACATACATCTTGGTGGAGCGCTCAAAATGATAAAAATTAAAAGCATGCACTCATCACCAAGCAAAGTGAATGATCATATATGGAATATAAGAGATAACATCATCCAAGCAATCATTAAGGTAGCATATGATCAATCACATGATCAAACAAGTATCTCACACAGACAAAGACATAGTGTACAAAGCAAGCGCATAAAAAAGGTTCAACCAAAAACAAGAGAGATAAAAGGCAAAACACTCTCTCTCGAAGCCTATGATCTATACATATTTCTCCCCCTTTGGCAACAAGTTACCAAATAGTTTGAAAATGCATAGTGCTATGCGTCTCTCAGGCTTGGTATTTGGGAGGTGGTGTAGAGAGAACTCCAAGGACGAAGGCATCTGTTGATGTAGTTGGAGCTGGTGGAGTGGATGGTGGAGGTGGCACTGAAGCTGTAGCTGCTGGTGCAGATGATGTAGCTCTTGAATCAGGTACAGGCACTGCAGCAGACCTCTAACTCCTTGGCACTCGCTGAAAAGCATCAGTAGTTGCCTTCCCTCTCCTCTCTTCTACTTCCTCCTGGAGCTGCTCAACTGCTGTTTGGATCTCAGTAACCTTCACATCAAGATCATAAAATTTTGTCTAAACAATCCTCTCCAAGCTCTCCTGATTCTGAGTCAGGGTGGCCAAGCCCTTCTCAATCCTCAAAGTAGATTGGATCAGGTATGCAAGCTGATCTTGCTTGCTCTTCAGGAAAACTTGAGATGCTTCCTCTAAACTAGGCATCTTGGAAGCTTTCTCAGCCTTAGCTTTAGCTCTCTTCTCTTGTACTTGAGCTGATGATGGTTCCTCCTCATTCATCACAACTGTATTGTCTTCAGATTCAGGATATAGGGGTAGATGCTCCTTGTCCAATAAATATGTACATGTGCCCATCTTGGAGTTGAAAAATGCACGAGAGTAAGGCAAAGGTATTAGGGATGCCCAGTCCCGAAATGAAAAATGAATTTACTTTATGTTGTCAAATAATAAATTCCTTGGAAAGTGTTGGTATGGAAGGCACCCGTGGATACGGTTAGCCATGGAAAGTGAAAGTATGGTGGAAAAAGGAATAAACTTTATTTTCTGTTTGGGAACCGCGTATGATATATCTAGCATGGAAAGTGTTGGGAACTCTAAGTCGTTTTTGTTGGCGGGATGGATACACCTCCCAAAATGTTTTTATCTCTAAGTTTTTGGTTTGAGCTCTGGCGCCTCTACAAATCCCTACTTCCCTCTTCAAAGGGCCTTTCTTTTACTTTATGCAATTTTTATTTTTGAACTTGAGTCTCCATCTTGTCTTACAAAAGCACCAACTAGGAGGCAATATGATCGTACTTAAGTATTGGGTGTAACTAATATGCGAGTGTGTTTCATGAATGGATCGATGGTTGAGCATGATGGGCTAGGGATAACTTATTTTAGCATTGATATTTTGAAAGACATGGTTGCTTGTTGATATGCTTGAGTATTTAAATTATCATGTCAAAACTAGACTATTGCTCTGAACAATATAAAAGTCCAAATGTCCATGCTATAAAGAAAAGAATATGGTATGACATGATAGGCAGCATTCCACATCAAAAATTCTGTTTTTATCACTTCCCTACTCGAGGATGAGTAGGAGTTAAGCTTGGGGATGCTGATACGTCTCCAACGTATCTATAATTTTTGCTTGTTCCATGCTGTTATATTATCAATCTTGGATGTTTTATAATCATTTTATACCATTTTTTGGTACTAACCTATTGACATAGTGCCAAGTGCCAGTTGCTGTTCTCTGCATGTTTTTTACATCACAGGAAATCAATATTAGACGGAGTCCAAACGCAACAAAACTTTACCGAGATTTTTTTTGGACCAGAAGTAACATAATGGGCCCTGACTGTGCCTTGGGGTGCCTCGAGGGAGGCACAACCCACCAGGGCGCGCCAGGAGGCCCAGGCGCGCCCTGGTGGGTTGTGCCCACCTCGGGTGCCCCCCGGACCGCCTCTTTGCTCTATAAATACCCCAATATTCCAGAAACCCTAAAGGCATCGACGAAATATTCATCCAGCTGCCGCAGAGTCCAGAACCACCAAATCCAATCTAGACACCATCTCGGATGGGGTTCACCACCTCCATTAGTGCCTCTCCGATGATGCGTGAGTAGTTCTTTGTAGACCTTCGGGTCAGTAGTTAGTAGCTAGATGGCTTCATCTCTCTCTCTCTCTCTCTGAATTCTCAATACAATAGTCTCTTGGAGACCCATATGATGTAACTCTTTTGCGGTGTGTTTGTTGGGATCGATGAACTTTGAGTTTATGATCAGATCTATCTTTTTATATCCATCAAAGTATTTGAGTTTCTTTTATCTATTTTATGCATGATCTCTTATAGCCTCATATTTCTTCTCCGATATTTGGGTTTTGTTTGGCCAACTTGATCTATTTATCTTGCAATAGGAAGAGGTGCTTTGTAGTGGGTTCGATCTTACGGTGCTTGATCCCAGTGACAGAAAGGGAACCGACACGTATGTACTGTTGCTACTAAAGATAAAACGATGGGGTCTATCTCTACATAGATAGCTCTTGTCTACATCATGTCATCGTTCTTATTGCATTACTCTGTTTTTCCATGAACTTAATACACTAAATGCATGCTGGATAGCGGTCGATGTGTGGAGTAATAGTAGGAGATGCAGGCAGGAGTCGGTCTACTAATCTTGGACGTGATGCCTATATAATGATCATTGCGTGGATATCATCATGAGTATTTGAAGTTCTATCAATTGCCCAACAGTAATTTGTTCACCCAATGTTTGCTATTTTTCTCGAGACAAGCCACTAGTGAAACCTACGGCCCCCGGGTCTATTTCTCATATATTTGCCTTTGCGATCTACTTTTTCCTTGCATTTATTTTCAGATCTAAAAATACAAAAATACCTTCCTGCAATTTATTCTTATTTATTTTATTTTGCGTTCGATCTATAAATCTACTACAATCTATCTCACGTATGTTTGCCTACTTGAGGCACCATACCCCAGAAGGGATTGACAACCCCTTTACCACGCCGGGTTGCGAGGATTTCTTTTCTGTGTGTAGGGGTTGTTTATGTTGTGTTGCATGGTTCTCCTATTGGTTCGATAAATTTGGTTTCATATCTGAGGGAAATACCTACCACCGATGTGCTGCATCATCCCTTCCTCTTTGGGGAAATACCGATATAGCTTCAAGCGACATCACAAGTCCATAGCTCATAAAAATTTAAGTGAAGCATAGAGAGCAATTCTAACAAGTCATGACATAATTTTGGATCTCTCAAATAGGTGTGTCCAGCAAGGAATCAAGACTTAAAACACAAAATAAAACAAGCAAAGACTCATATCATACAAGACGCTCCAAGAAAAACACATAGTATGTAACGATCAAAAATATAGCTTCGAGTAAAATACCGATGGTCGTTAGAAGAAAGAGGGGATGCCACTCGGGGCATCCCCAAGCTTAGTTGCTTTCTCTATTTTGAATAATAGCTTGGGATTCTAGGGCATCCCCAAGGTTAGGCTCTTCTTACTCCTTATTCCTTCATCCATCGTAAGATAACCCAAAACTTGAAAACTTTAATCACACAAAACTCAACAAAACCTTCGTGAGATCCGTTAGTATAAGAAAGCAAATCACTACTATAAGTACTGTAGCAAACCAATTCATATTTTGTTCTTGCATTATATCTACTGTATTCCAACTTTTCTATGGCAAAAACTCATCAAAGAAAACCATAGAGCCATCAAAACAAGCACACGATGCAAAGAAAACAGAATCTGTCAAAAAACAGAACAATCTATATCAATCTGGATATTTCGAATACTTCTGAAATCCAAAAATTCTGAATAATTAGGACGACCTGAGAAATTTGTATATTAATCTTCTGCAAAAATAATTGGCATTTTATCACGCTCTGATAAAAAATGAGAATTGTTTTCGTGACCGCAAAAGTTTCTGTTTTTCAGCAAGATCAAACAACTATCACCCAAGAATACCCTAAAGGCTTTACTTGGCACAAACACTAATTAAAGAACAAAAAACACAATCATAATAGTAGCATAATTGTGCTAACATTCAAGAACAAAAGCAAAAAGCAAAAATAAATTTTATTCATTGGGTTGCCTCCCAACAAGCGCTATAGTTTTACGCCCTTAGCTAGGCATAAAGCAAGGATCTAAGTTTTGTCATCTTTGTTTCGAGATCCATAAGATGCCCTCATGATTGATTCATACGGTGGCCTAATTCTTGTTCTAGGGAAGTGTTCCATACCCTTTCTCAAAGGAAATTGGAAGTTAATATTGCCTTCTTTCATATCAATCACGACACTGATAGTGCGTAAAAACGGTCTACCAAGAATAATTGGACAAGACGGATTGCAATCAATATCAAGAACAATGAAATCTATGAGCATATAATTCCTGTCGGGGATATACCCCGCGGCGTAAACCGGCCGGAGGTATAACCCGGCCAGACTTGGCGGTTTACTTCAGACCCGGCTGAGACTTGACGATTCACTGGCGACCCGTTTGGACCTGGCAGTTTACAATTCATTGGTAATCCGGCAGGCGGGTTAGAGGAGCGACAAGACCCGGTGGCCCAACGGGCGGTTCATGAAGGCCGGTTCATACTATGATGGGCCGGTTTAAGAGGAAAGGCATGAGGAATATTTACCTTACAAGGAGTTAAGACCAGGACTTGTATCCGGTTTGTATTAGAGATAGACTAGTCCTAATCCTAGTAGGACTCCACATGTAACCTGTCCCTTCAACTTATATAAGGAGGGGCAGGGCTCCCCAAAAGGGGGACAAGAGACAGGCAACAATCAATAATCTCTAGGGCTAGACACAATTAGAGGAGAGCCAGTTTACGGCGACTCCCTCATGAGCGTAATGAGATCTAGCCTCAAACAGCATGTAGGGTTATTACCGGATGATGTTTCCCGGGGCCCAAAGCTGTCTAAATCCTCGTCTTGTGTTGCGTCTCTCGATTCCGCTCAACCCCTCTCAAGCTACTACATAGATGCGCTGGCCTCACGACTAAGTCCTCACCCTAGGACATCTGGCGTGACAAATCCACGACAGTTGGCGCCCACCATGGGGCCTGCGCACGGTAGTGTTGAGTTCTTGGAGGGATCTCTTCCAGGGATCGAGAAGTTTACGACCCGCCAGATGAAGAAGAACCGATTTAGAAGGTGTGCAATTTATGAGATTTGCGTTCAAGGAAAAATTAGGGTTGATCTGCGCACCGCCGCATCGTGTGTTTTGCCGAGTCCAAGACAAGGACTGCAGCATGGATGATTTACTGACGAAGTTGCAAATAATCAAGACGGACAGAAAGCTTGGAACCGATCGATCGACTAGCTGCTGCCCTCGCGTCCTATATGCAATACTGGAGATAGATCTTGTCAGGCAAGCGCGCAAGTCATCCGAGGCTACAGCCTAATCCGTCGAGCTCCACTACTATTCACGTCCACAAGTCTCAGGTCGTGGGAATCAAACTTCTGCTGCTACCTTTTTTCCTTGACGTGAAGAATAGTCAAATCCGAAAAAAAAATCAACTAGTACTAGTACGTGGAGCTGTTGGTAGTAATAGTTCAGTTTTTCAATTACTGAAGAAAGAAGGCCACGACTTGGAGATGGAAGCGGATGAGGGTCAATCAAGTCGCCCACGACTCAGAAGCGGATATGACCACGACCCGGAATAATACTCCGCCGCAATTTGCGCTGCTCCGCCTCCGAGCTGCCTGGCCTACCTCCGCTCAACCACGGACTCAGCCGCTCGCCGCCATGGCCTGTCGCGTGGCCTCCGCCTGCACTTTAAATCACTATTTTCACGGCCTTGGCTCGAGGAACAGCGGCTCCTGCCGTGGCCGTCCGCGAGCCTCTGACATGAAGCCACCGCGTTTGCCTCTGCCACTGGCCGCGGACATGCTGCGGGCGCGCTGGCCTTTCGAGCCGCCGCCGTTTCGGCCCCAAGCCGCCCTCCTCTGCTAGCCTTGGTCCATGCCGCCTCCGAGCGCCTCATCGGCCACCGTCGGCGCGCCTCCGCTGCTGAGCCGCCTCGACCCTGGGACGACTCTGCTACATCCGCTGTCGGCCCATGTGTCGTGACCGCCTCAAAGTTTCATGCGCGTCAGGCTGCTCTTGATGCTCCTACCGTCTCAAGCTGTGTGTTGGGTCGCTGCGTGAAGCTGCTCCTCCTGGTTCAAGTTACCGACTTCGCAGTCGCTATTTCTTTGCGGTGGTTCATCGCCAAGCGCTCTGTTATGAGCCGCCCTCACCTTGTCGCGGACTCGCCTCCGCGGAGCCACCGGCCATCTCTGCCTCGCGCCGTTCAAACCGCCATCTCGAATCGCTCAAGCTCGACCTCGTCGATGAGCTGCTATCACCATGGCCTTGTTGAACCGCCACCTCTCCCGACCGTAACCCCGCTTCAGGTCAGCGTCGTCAACCCGCCGCCTCGGGCTGCTCCGAGTTGAGCCGGATCTCTGTTGCAGCCCGCCTCATCCTCGACTTGCGTGGCCAGCCTACCTCCCTGTTGAGCCGCCGTTGTGGCCACGATCGGCCTGCTTCCAAGTTCCTCTACAACAGCAAATGAGGAAAGATACTCCTGGTCCTAGTCAGCCTAACCCTCTGAACACTCATGTTCTATCCCAAGTGAAAGAGAGACGTACATATTTCTCCTTCAAAATCAGAGTTTGCATCACAGAGACCCTCTGTTCAACCTTTACTGAGTATGGGCATGCCGATGCATTTTTCACCATCAAGCACAAACAGTCTCATTACAGTTTGGTGGTCACACTCAGGGAGTTGTCCCAAGCTCAATGCAGATGTCCATGATATAGCAAAATATATAGCACCAAACGCATCAGCAAATGAGGCATCAAGGACACAGCACTAAACGGTTATCTACGGATATATACGGATCATCTATTGTATGGCATACGGATCATCTGTCTGCGAACATATCAGGTGAAATCCATCTAAATCTAGTTTGGACACATATTGTTTTGTCAAAGAACAATTACGTTGGTTTGTATCTTTTTTATATGCAGGACAATTATTTCAAAGTGGCGCTACATCGCGGATGATTGTTTTTTCCATGCCGCTCAATAGAAGCGCCTAAATTGCCATTCTTGCGGACCAATCTATATCAGCATATCAGGGTCACGCCCGTTCATGCAAGCTGTCCAATGGACATATACAAACCGCCGCCATGTGGTCCGGTCTATATTATTAGCCGTCGTCCGCACCTGCCTGCATGAGCTATTTATTAAGTATGAGCAAGTCACAGCTTGGGTAGCCCGGTTTCTCTTTCAAACAAAATGGAGGCAGATTATCATATACTATCAGCCGCCGTCTCCACTGGATGACTCGATGGACAGGCACACAAGTCTCCGCCACTACAGTTTGGTTAAACTTCAAGGAGCCAGTCGGAAGGAACCATTGGCCGAGTTGCTGACACGGCTCATACGGGATCATTTATAACCCGCCGCAGTCACCTCAACCTTCTGTGGATCCACATCGTGCTATCAACACCAATGATATACGAGTTATGCCGGTTTATATCACGGTCAAAATATGGAGAATCTCAACAACTCCTCGAGTCACCTTTGAGACTCGGGGGCTATGATGACATGATTCAGCAAATCTTGCCAGTTTCAGCAAATTTAAGAACCCCAGGACGATGGAGGGACAGATAACCCGGTCCCTGTGGCTACTGTTATATTGATGAAAATTTAAAGGCCGTCGGAAAATTTCCGGCTTAGAAAGTATATGATAGTTACAAAATCCCGGCTCAATGAAGAAGTTCCGGGTCATCAGAAAGGATCCCGGTTTAAAATCCGGCTCAAGGGAAGTCAGTCTCACTGAAGCTCTCAAATATCCGGTTTACAATCCGGTTCAAGGGAAATCTGTTCTCCCCCAAAGCTCTGAAGCTCTCAAATCCGGTTTGAAAATGTCCGGTTCAAAAAGAAATTAACTTCTCGCAAGTTCGAGTTTAAAGGCCGTCAGAAAATTTCCGGGTGAAAATGAAGATTCCGGTTTAAAATCCGGTTCAAGGAAAAGATGTCACGCACAAAGCTTTGAAGCTCTTAATATCCGGTTCAAAATCCCGGTTCAAGAAGGATTTATCTCTTGCAAAAAGTTAAAGGGTGCCAAAGAGGACCTGCTGCCATGATGCGCGGTTCAAACATGGGTATCATGCCTTATTGGCTTATCATATTATTGATCACTTGGGGGCTTGGTCGTATCCGAACCATAGCTACACCTCTTGATCGGTGTAATGCCACAGCATCACTTGGGGGCTTGGTCGTATCCGAACCATAGCTACGCCTCTTGATCGGCGTAATGCCACAACATCACTTGGGAGCTTGGTCGTATCCGAACCATAGCTACGCCTCTTGATCGGCGTAATGCCACAGCATCACTTGGGAGCTTGGTCGAACCCGAACCATAGCTACGCCTCTTGATCGGCGTAATGTCACAGCATCACTTGGGGGCTTGGTCAAACCCGAACCATAGCAACACCTCTTGATCGGCATAATGCCACAGCATCACTTGGGGGCTTGGTCGAACCCGAACCATAGCAACACCTCTTGATCAAATTTGGGGCCTGGCAGCCCGTGAAAAGCCTTGACTACAACGGTTTTATTTGCCTTTTGCTAAGTTTCTCTTTCTTTTGATAAGATTTGTGATGTTTTTAAACCGGTGTTCATTAACCCGGTTTGACTTTCAACTACAAGTTGTCAGTATATGATCAGTCATAATCCGAAGATTATCAACCCGGTCTGGTTTTGACTACAAGTCACCAGTATTATATATGGTTAATCTGGTGTTTATCACAACCCGGCACGGTTTTATCATAAACCAGCACAATATGGAAGGGGTTATCAGTACTCAAGATTGGGGTTATCACCCTTACTACAAAAAGTTGGTAAACCAACGATGTGATTCAATGTCACAGGTATAATATATTTCATATTTGATTATTCTTAAGTGCAGCCTTGGTTATAAACCCAGGTTATATGTTGGGCATTATGACCCGTCCGGCGATAAACCGCCAGGACACTTTAAACTTGTTGTATGCAGAAACAGGTTGAATAAAGCATGATGATAAATCACCGGCGTTTATTAACCGGCCTGGCTTTCGACTATATGTCGCCAGTATGATGATAAATTATCCGGTATTTATTAAACCGGCCTGGCTTTGGACTATAAGCCGCCAGTATATATTTGGATTGCGCCATTGGAATCATGCACTTATAAATCATTGGGTTATATTATTCAAATAGCCAAACTTGGCTGAATTTTCATTATGATATTGAATGAATAAGGTTTTCATACCGGATTATATTATCTTGAATAGCCAACATGGCTGGATTTTATTATGGTTATTAATAACCGGTATTATTGAGGTTTTCAAAGTCGATTTAGCACAATGGCTATTATTTTATCAAAGGATATGATTTATTCTACAATGGAAGGAATAGTCCCGAGTCGTTGCAGGCTTACGACCCGGCACTTGGGGGCTACATTATTCAAATTGAGATTACATGCAAGTCTCATGTCGCTGCAAGCATGCACCATGACACTTGGGGGCTAATGCAAAGTCATTTTTATTGGCCTTATTGAAGACCCGACTCATCACATTATAATGAGTCGGCCCTTGGGGGCTACCAATTGCTCCTGTCAACAATTCAAGGTACACAAGTCTTAAAACCATTATATTGAAAGGTCCATTGCTCAGTTGGTAAAGCACAAAGCTCTTAACCTTGTGGACGTGGGTTCAAGCCCCATGGTGGGGGTTACATTATATGATGTTCTTTTCAAAGAAGTATATATAAAGTACCAGCTCGATATTATCTTACTAAGTTGGCCCTTGGGGCTACACGTTATTGTTCAAATCTACATGATCATATTTATAAAGTCCCTGATCATTATTGCATAATGACCCGGCACTTGGGGGCTACATATATGGAGTATTCAGTTTTTAATAGTGGCTGAGATGAACAACATGGATTTCTTCAAAGTGGCAGTAATTATATGGAAACAAGTCTTAAAGCCATCACTTTGTTCTGCTCAAGACTTGGGGGCTACAGGTAATATGGATATAAGGGAGAAAAATCTTCAAATTCTCAGTTCTGAGCAAACCAGATTGACCCGGTGTCTGCAGCAATTATGACTCGGTGCCATCCATATTTACAAACCGGTAATTTTGGTAATATTAAACCGGCAAGTTTTACATCTTCAAACCGGCTGAATATCATATGAGTATTTCAAGACCCATATTTCTTAAACCGGCGCTTTGGAAGCCGACTCAAGTGGATTATTCTTCACAATATTTCTCTGTGAGAAACCAATGTCAGCAAATTGAGTATGAAGCTGGCTTGTTGACCCGGATTTTCTAGAAGGAGGAAATGACAAGGACTTAAGGATGATCAGATGTCGGTTTACAAGAATTCTTAACCCGGAGCATAATCTGTCAAATTTGTTCTTGTGTTTGTTTTACAGGATCAGTTTAACATGGATAAATCCAAATTAAACTGGGGGCTAATGTCGGGGATATACCCCGCGGCGTAAACCGGCCGGAGGTATAACCCGGCCAGACTTGGCGGTTTACTTCAGACCCGGCTGAGACTTGACGATTCACTGGCGACCCGTTTGGACCTGGCGGTTTACGATTCATTGGTAATCCGGCAGGCGGGTCAGAGGAGCGACAAGACCCGGTGGCCCAACGGGCGGTTCATGAAGGCCGGTTCATACTATGGTGGGCCGGTTTAAGAGGAAAGGCATGAGGAATATTTACCTTACAAGGAGTTAAGACCAGGACTTGTATCCGGTTTGTATTAGAGATAGACTAGTCCTAATCCTAGTAGGACTCCACATGTAACCCGCCCCTTCAACTTATATAAGGAGGGGCAGGGCTCCCCAAAAGGGGGACAAGAGATAGGCAAAAATCAATAATATCTAGGGCTAGACACAATTAGAGGAGAGCCGGTTTACGGCGACTCCCTCATGAGCGTAATGAGATCTAGCCTCAAACAGCATGTAGGGTTATTACCGGATGATGTTTCCCGGGGCCCGAAGCTGTCTAAATCCTCGTCTTGTGTTGCGTCTCTCGATTCCGCTCAACCCCTCTCAAGCTACTACATAGATGCGCTGGCCTCACGACTAAGTCCTCACCCTAGGACATCTGACGTGACAAATCCACGACAATTCCTATTTGCAAGAATAAAAACATCATTAATTCTTCCCATAGGCTTTTTAATAGTAGAATCCGCCACGTGCAAATTCAAAGAACATGATTCAATATCGGTAAGACCAAGCACATCACATAAAGATTTCAGAATTGTAGAAACACTAGCACCCAAGTCACACAAAGCAAACCACTCATAATTTTTAATCTTGACTTTGATAGTAGGTTCCCATTCATCATGCAATTTCCTAGGAATTGAAACTTCTAATTCCAATTTTTTCTTCAAAAGCTTTCATCATAGCATCAACAATATGTTTAGTAAAAGCTTTATTTTGTTCATAAGCATGGGGTGAATTTATCATGGATTGCAACAAAGAAATACAATCAATCAAAGAGAAACTATCATAATTAAAGTCTTTATAATCCAAAAGAGTGGGCACATCACTAGTTAAAGTTTTGACCTCTTCAAACCCACTTTTATCAATTTTCTCAACAAGATTTTCACCCTCCAAACTATCGGGACGCCTTCTAGCTAAAGTTGACTCTTCTCCAGTCCCTTTTTCATCAATCTTAATTTTACTAAACAAGGAATCAATAGAAGAAACACCAATCATTTTAATATCTTCATCACTTTTACGAAAGTAATCGCTAGAAAATGCTTTTTCTAAAAATTCTCTTTCAGCTCTAAGCATAGCGATTCTTTTCTTATTTCATCAATAGAAACATAAAGAGATTTAATTGATTCATCAACCTTAGGCACAAAAATTTTCATCTTGAGATTTTCCACATCATGAGAAATTCTATCAACACTTCTAGACAAATCATCAATCTTATTCAACTTTTCTTCTATGGAAGTGTTGAAAACTTTTTGCGTGTTGATTAAATTCTTTAATATTATTCTCAAGATCATAGGTGTTCCTATTATTATTATTATTATTATAAGAAGGATTTCCATAGGAATTACCATAATTATTAGAGGAATTACTAGGAAAAGGCCTAGGATTAAAATTACCTCTATAAGCATTGTTGTTGAAATTATTTCGAGAGATGAAATTCACATCTACGACATCATTATTTTGCTCAATTGCTACCTCTTGAACATTGTGTTGGTTTTCCCTTGAAGAGGAAAGGGTGATGCAGTAAAGTAGCGTAAGTATTTCCCTCAGTTTTTGAGAACCAAGGTATCAATCCAGTAGGAGATCACGCACGAGTCCCTCACACCTACACAAACAAATAAGAACCTCACAACCAACGCGATAAATGGGTTGTCAATCCCTCAACGGTCACTTATGAGAGTGAGATCTGATAGATATGATAAGTTAACATTGTTGGTATTTTTATGATAAAGAGAAATAAAGATGCAAAGTAAAATAAAAGGCAATAGAAATAATTAAGTGTTGGAAGATTAATATGATGGAAAATAGACCCCGGGGCCATAGGTTTCACTAGTGGCTTCTCTCAAGATAGCATAAGTTTTACGGTGGGTAAACGAATTACTGTCGAGCAGTTGATAGAATTGAGCATAGTTATGAGAATATCTAGGTATGATCATGTATATAGGCATCACGTCCACGACAAGTAGACCGAAACGATTCTGCATCTACTACTATTACTCCACACATCAACCGCTATCCAGCATGCATCTAGACTATTAAGTTCATAAGAACAGAGTAATGCTTTAAGTAAGATGACATGATGTAGAGGGATAAACTCATGCAATATGATATAAACCCCATCTTTTTATCCTCGATGGCAACAATACAATACGTGTCATTTCCCTTTCTGTCATTGGGATCGAGCACCGCAAGATTGAACCCAAAGCTAAGCACTTCTTCCATTGCAAGAAAGATCAATCTAGTAGGCCAAACCAAACTGATAATTCGAAGAGACTTGCAAAGATAACCAATCATACATAAAAGAATTCAGAGGAGATTCAAATATTGTTCATAGATAATCTTGATCATAAACCCACAATTCATCGGATCTCGACAAACACACCGTAAAAGAAGATTACATCGAATAGATCTCCAAGAAGATCGAGGAGAACTTTGTATTGAGATCCAAAGAGAGAGAAGAAGCCACCTAGCTAATAACTATGGACCCGAAGGTCAGAGGTAAACTACTCACACATCATCGGAGAGGCTTTGGTGTTGATGTAGAAGCCCTCCATGATCAATGCCCCCTCTGGTGGAGCGCCGGAAAAGGCCCCAAGATGGGATCCCACGGGTACAGAAGGTTGCGGCGGTGGAATTAGGTTTTTGGCTTCGTATCTGATAGTTTGGGGGTACGTAGGTATATATAGAAGGAAGAAGTATGTCGGTGGAGCAACATGAGCCCCACGAGGGTGGAGGGCGCGCCTGGGGGGTAGGAGCGCCCCCTGCGTCGTGCTGTCTACGTTGATTGCTTTGCGTAGACTCCAAGTCCTCTGGATCATGTTTGTTCCAAAAATCACGTTCCCGAAGGTTTCATTCCCTTTGGACTCCATTTGATATTCTTTTTCTGTGAAACACTGAAATAGGCAAAAAAACTGCAATTCGGGATGGGCCTCCGGTTAATAGGTTAGTCCCAAAAATAATATAGAAGTGTATAATAAAGCCTGTTAAACATCCAAAACAGAATATAATATAGCATGGAACAATCAAAAATTATAGATACGTTGGAGACGTATCAAGCATCCCCAAGCTTAATTCCTGCTCGTCCTCGAGTAGGTAAATGATAAAAACAGAATTTTTGATGTGGAATGCTACTTAGCATAATTTTCAATGTAATTCTCTTAGTTTGTGGTATGAATATTCAGATCCGAAAGATTCAAGATAAAAGTTTAATATTGACATAAAAAATAATAATACTTCAAGCATACTAACTAAGCAATTATGTCTTCTCAAAATAACATGTCCAAAGCAAGTTATCCCTACAAAATCATATAGTCTGGCTATGCTCTATCTTCACCACACAAAGTATTTAAATCATGCACAACCCCGATGACAAGCCAAGCAATTGTTTCATACTTTTGGTGTTCTCAAACTTTTTCAATCTTCACGCAATACACAAGCGTGAGCCATGAATATAGCACTATATGTGGAATAGAATGGTGGTTGTGGAGAAGACAAAAAAGGAGAAGATACTCTCACATCAACTAGGCATATCAACGGGCTATGGAGATGCCCATCAATAGATATCAATGTGAGTGAGTAGGGATTGCCATGCAACGGATGCACTAGAGCTATAAGTATATTAAAGCTCAAGAAAAGAAACTAAGTGGGTGTGCATCCAACTCGCTTGCTCACGAAGACCTAGGGCATTTTGAGGAAGCCCGTCATTGGAATATACAAGTCAAGTTCTATAATTAAAAATTCCCACTAGTATATGAAAGTGATATCATAGGAGACTCTCTATCATGAAGATCATGGTGCTACTTTGAAGCACAAGTGTGGTAAAAGGATAGTAACATTGTCCCTTCTCTCTTTTTCTCTCTTTTTCTTATTTGGGCCTTTTCTCTTTTTTATGGCCTCTTTTTTTTCTTTTTTTTCTTTTTCGTACGGAGTCTCATCCCGACTTGTGGGGGAATCATAGTCTCCATCATCCTTTCCTCACTTGGGACAATGCTCTAATAACGATGATCATCACACTTTTGTTTACTTACAACTCAATACTTAGAACAAAATATGACTCTATGTGAATGCCTCCGGCGTTGTACCGGGATATGCAATGAATCAAGAGTGACATGTATGAAAGAATTATGAATGGTGGCTTTGCCACAAATATGATGTCAACTACATGATCATGTGAAGCAATATGACAATGATGGAGCGTGTCATAGTAAACAGAACGGTGGTAAGTTGCATGGCAATATATCTCTGAATGGCTATGGAAATGCCATGATAGGTAGGTATGGTGGATGTTTTGAGGAAGGTATATGGTGGGTGTATGATACCAGTGAAAAGTGCGTGGTATTAGAGAGGCTAGCAATGGTGGAAAGATGAAAAGTGCGTATAATCCATGGACTCAACATTAGTCGTAAAGAACTCATATACTTATTGCAAAAATCTACAAGTTATCAAAGCAAAGTATTACGCGCATGCTCCTAGGGGGATAGATTGGTAGGAAAAGATCATCGCTCGTCCCCGACCGACACTCATAAGGAAGACAATCAATAAATAAATCATGCTGCGACTTCATCACATAACGGTTCACCATACATGCATGCTACGGGAATCACAAACTTTAACACAAGTATTCCTTAAATCCACAACTACTCAACTAGCATAACTCTAATATCACCATCTTCATATCTCAAAACAATTATCAAGCATCAAACTTCTCATAGTATTCAACACACTCATAAGAAAAAATTTACTAATCTAGGATGCCTATCACTTTAGGACTAATTTCTCAATTTAAGCAAATTACCATGCTGTTTTGTAGGACTCTCAAAATAATATAAGTGAAGCATGAGAGAAAAATAGTTTCTATAAAACAAATCCACCACCGTGCTCTAAAAGATATAAGTGAAGCACTAGAGCAAAAACTATATGGCTCAAAAGATATAAGTGAGGCACATAGAGTATTCCAATAAATTCCGAATCATGTGTGTCTCTCTCAAAAGGTGTGTACAGCAAGGATGATTGTGGTAAACTAAAAAGCAAAGACTCAAATCATACAAGACGCTCCAAGCAAAACACATATCATGTGGTGAATAAAAATATAGCTCCAAGTAAAGTTACCGATGGACGAAGACGAAAGAGGGGATGCCTTCCGGGGCATCCCATGCTTTGGCATTTTGGTGTCCTTAGATTATCTTGGGGTGCCATGGGCATCCCCAAGCTTAGTCTTTTGCCACTCCTTGTTCCATAATCCATCAAATCTTTTACCCAAAACTTGAAAACTTCACAACACAAAACTTAGCAGAAAATCTCGTGAGCTCCGTTAGCGAAAGAAAACAAAACACCACTTCAAGGTACTATAATGAACTCATTATTTATTTATATTGGTGTTAAACCTACTGTATTCCAACTTCTCTATGGTTTATAAACTATTTTACTAGCCATAGATTCATCAAAATAAGCAAAAAAACACAGGAAAAACAGAACCTATCAAAAACAGAACATTCTGTAGTAATCTGTAACTAACGCAAACTTCTGGAACTCAAAAAAATCTACCAAAATAGGACGACCTAGAAAATTTATTTCTTGCTCTTCTGAAATTGTAATAAATATTTTATCACGTTCTGGTGATTTTTAACAATTGTTTTCGTGAACAGAAAGTTTCTGGAATTTTCAGCAAGATCAAATAACTATCATCCAAGAAGATCCTATAGGTTTAACTTGGCACAAACACTAATTAAAACATAAAAACAAATTAACCAGAGGCTAGATCAAATATTTATTCCTAAACAGAAGGAAAAAGCAAAAAGCTAAAATAAATTGGGTTGCCTCCCAACAAGCGCTATCGTTTAACGCCCCTAGCTAGGCATAAAAGCAAGGGTAGATCTAGGTATTGCCATCTTTTGTAGGCAATCCATAAGTGGCTCTCATAATAGATTCATATGGTAATTTAAATTTCTTTCTAGGGAAGTGTTCCATGCCTTTCCATAACGGAAATTGGAATCTAATATTCCCTTCCTTCATATCAATAATTGCACCAATCGTTCTAAGGAAAGGTCTACCAAGAATAATAGGACATGAAGGATTGCAATCTATATCAAGAACAATGAAATCTACGGGAACATAGTTCCTATTTGCAACAATAATAACATCATTAATTCTTCCCATAGGTTTCTTAATGGTGGAATCCGCAAGGTGCAAGTTTAAAGAACAATCATCAAATTCACGGAAACCTAGCAAATCACACAAAGTTTTTGGAATCGTGGAAACACTAGCACCCAAATCACACAAAGCATAGCATTCATGATCTTTAATTTTAATTTTAATAGTAGGTTCCCACTCATCATAAAGTTTTCTAGGGATAGAACTTCCAACTCAAGTTTTTCTTCATAAGATTGCATCAAAGCATCGACGATATGTTTGGTAAAAGCTTTATTTCGGCTATAAGCATGAGGAGAATTTAGCACGGATTGCAACAAGGAAATACAATCTATCAAAGAGAAATTATCATAATTAAATTCCTTGAAATCCAAAATAGTGGGTTTATTAATATCTAAAGTTTTGACTTCTTCAATCCCACTTTTACCAATTTTTGCATCAAGATCTAAAGACTCCGAATTTTTGGAACGCCTTCTAGGTAAAGGTGGCTCATATTCAGTCCCATCCTTATCAAGATTCATATTGCAAAAAAAAAGATTTAATAGGGGACACATCAATAACTTTTAGATCTTCATCTTTATTCTCATAAAAATTAGAAGTACACGCTTTCACAAAGCAATCTTTCTTAGCACACATCCTAGCGGTTCTTTCTTTGCACTCATCAATGGAAATTCTCATGGCTTTGAGAGACTCATTGATATCATGCTTAGGTGGAATAGATCTAAGTTTTAAAGAATCAACATCAAGAGAAATTCTATCAATGTTTATAGCCAATTCATCAACCTTAAGCAATTTTTCTTCAAGCAAAGCATTGAAATTCTTTTGCGAATTCATAAACTCCTTAACACTAGTCTCAAATTCAGAGGGCATATTATTAAAAATTCCATAAGAATTGTTGTAGGAATTACCATAATTATTAGAGGAATTACTGCCTAGGATTAAAGTTTCCTCTATACGCATTGTTACCAAAATTATTCCTACCAACAAAATTCACATCCATAGATTCGTTATTATTCTCAATCATAGTAGACAAAGGCATATCATTAGGATCAGAAGAAACACTTTTAGTAGCAAATAATTTCATAAGTTCATCCATCTTTCCACTCAAAACATTAATTTCTTCTATCGCATGCACTTTTTTATTAGTAGATCTTTCGGTGTGCCACTGAGAATAATTAACCATAATATTATCTAGGAGTTTAGTAGCTTCTCCCAAGTGATTTCCATAAAAGTGCCTCCCGCGGCCGAATCTAAAGATTTCTAGAAGCAAAGTTCAATCCGGCATAAAAAATTTGTATAATCATCGAAAGATTCAAACCATGTGTAGGGCAATTACGTATCATTAATTTCATCCTCTCCCAAGCTGCTGCAACATGTTCATGATCAAGTTGCTTAAAATTCATAATATCGTTTCTAAGAGAGATGACTTTAGCGGGAGGAAAATACTTAGAGATAAAAGCATCTTTGCACTTATTCCATGAATCAATACTATTTTTAGGCAAAGACGAAAACCAAACTTTAGCACGATCTCTAAGCGAAAAAGGAAATAGCTTCAATTTAACAATATCATTGTCCACATCTTTCTTCTTTTGCATATCACACAAATCAAAAAAGCTATTTAGATGGGTGGCGGCATCTTCACTAGGAAGGCCGGCGAATTGATCTTTCATCACAAGATTCAGCAAATCAGCATTAATTTCACAAGATTCAGCATCGGTGAGAGGAGCAATCGGAGTGCTAAGAAAATCATTGTTGTTGGTATTGGTAAAGTCACACAATTTAGTATTGTCTTGAGCCATCGTGGCAAGCAAGCAATCCAACACACGAGCAAACAAGAAGCAAGCGAAAAAGAGGTGAACAGAAAAGAGAGGGCGAATAAAATGGTAAGGGTGAAGTGGGGGAGAGGAAAACGAGAGGCAAATGGCAAATAATGTAATGAGAGGGATAAGAGTTTGTGATGGGTACTTGGTATGTCTTGACTTGACTTGACTTGACTTGGCGCGAATCTCCCCGGCAACGGCGCCAGAAATCCTTCTTGCTACCTCTTGAGCACTGCGTTGGTTTTCCCTTGAAGAGGAAAGGGTGATGCAGTAAAGTAGCGTAAGTATTTCCCTCAGTTTTTGAGAACCAAGGTATCAATCCAGTAGGAGATCACACACGAGTCCCTCACACATACACAAACAAATAAGAACCTCGCAACCAACGCGATAAAGGGGTTGTCAATCCCTCAACGGTCACTTACGAGAGTGAGATCTGATAGATATGATAAGATAATATTTTTGGTATTTTTATGATAAAGAGAAATAAAGATGTAAAGTAAAATAAAAGGCAATAGAAATAACTAAGTGTTGGAAGATTAATATGATGGAAAATGGACCCGGGGGTCATAGGTTTCACTAGTGGCTTCTCTCAAGATAGCATAAGTATTACGGTGGGTAAACGAATTACTGTCAAGCAATTGATAGAATTGAGCATAGTTATGAGAATATCTAGGTACGATCATGTACATAGGCATCACGTCCGCGACAAGTAAACCGAAACGATTCTGCATCTACTACTATTACTCCACATATCGACCGCTATCCAGCATGCATCTAGAGTATTAAGTTCATAAGAACAGAGTAATGCTTTAAGTAAGATGACATCATGTAGAGGGGTAAACTCATGCAATATGATATAAACCCCATCTTTTTATCCTCGATGGAAACAATACAATACGTGTCGTTTCCCTTTCTATCACTGGGATCGAGCACCACAAGATTGAACCCAAAGCTAAGCACTTCTCCCATTGCAAGAAAGATCAATCTAGTAGGCCAAACCAAACTGATAATTCGAAGAGACTTGCAAAGATAACCAATAATACATAAAAGATTTCAGAGGAGATTCAAATATTGTTCATAGATAATCTTGATCATAAACCCACAATTCATCGGATCTCGACAAACACACCGCAAAAGAAGATTACATCGAATAGATCTCCAAGAAGATCGAGGAGAACTTTGTATAGATCTCCAAGAAGATCGAGAGAGAAGAAGCCATCTAGCTAATAACTATGGACCCGAAGGTATTAGGTAAACTACTCACACATCATCGGAGAGGCTATGGTGTTGATGTAGAAGCCCTCCGTGATCAATGCCCCCTTCGGCGGAGCGCCGGAAAAGGACCCAAGATGGGATCTCACGGGTACAGAAGGTTGCGGTGGTGGAATTAGGTTTTTGGCTCCGTATCTGATAGTTTGGGGGTACGTAGGTATATATAGGAGGAAGAAGTACGTCGGTGGAGCAACATGGGCCCCACGAGGGTGGAGGGCGCGCCTCGGGGGGTAGGCGCGCCCCCTGCCAGCTGTCCACGTTGATTGCTTTGCGTAGACTCCAAGTCCTCTGGATCACGTTTGTTTCAAAAATCACGTTCCCGAAGGTTTCATTCCGTTTGGACTCCATTTGATATTCTTTTTCTGCGAAACACTGAAATAGGCAAAAAAACAGCAATTCGGGCTGGGCCTCCGGTTAATAGGTTAGTCCCAAAAATAATATAAAACTGTATAATAAAGCCTGTTAAACATCCAAAACAGAATATAATATAGCATGGAACAATCAAAAATTATAGATACGTTGGAGACGTATCATCAATCAAATTAGACAAAGGCATATCATTGAAATCAATAGGTGCACTTTTACTAGCAACCAATTTCATAAGAGTGTCAACTTTTTCACTCAAAGAAGAAATTTCTTCAACCGAATTAACGTTTTACTAGTAGGAGCTCTTTCGGTATTCCATTGCGAATAATTTGCCATAATATTATCAAGCAATTTGGTGGCTTCACCCAAAGTAATTTCCATAAAAGTACCACCCGTGGCGGAATCTAAAAGATTACAAGAAACAAAATTCAACCCCGCATAAAAAATTTGTATGATCATCCAAAGATTTAACCCATGAGTTGGGCAATTCCTTAGCATCATTTTCATCCTTTCCCAAGATTGTGCAACATGCTCATGTTCAAGTTGCTTGAAATTTATGATCCGGGTTCTAAGGGAAATAATTTTTGCGGGCGGAAAATACTTAGTGATAAAAGCATCTTTGCACTTATTCCAAGAATCAATACTATTGCGAAGCAAAGAAGAAAACCAATTTTTTGCAGAATCACGCAAAGAAAACAGAAATAATTTCATCTTCACAACATCATTGGCCACATCTTTTTTCTTTTGCATATAGCATAATTCCACGAAGGTATTAAGATGGGACGCGGCATCCTCATAAGGAGTACCAGAAAATTGATGGTATTTGAGAAATCACACAACTAGGTGTTCTCTTGAGTCATGATGACTATGCAACAATATTGCACTCAAAAACAGATCCGGCAAGAAAATGGTGAACGAAAAAGAGGGCCGAATAAAACGGCAATTTTTTGTGAAGTGGGGGAGAGGAAAACGACAGGCAAATGGCAAATAATGTAAATTGCGAGGAGATGAGATTTGTGATTAGGAACCTGGTATATGTTGAAGATCCTCCCTAGCAACAGCGCCAGAAATTCCTTTTGATGCGGCTTGAAGCTACGTCGGTATTTCCCCAAAGAGGAAGGGATGATGCAGCACAACGGGGGTAGGTATTTCCCCCAGTTATGAGACCAAGGTTATCGAACCAGTAGGAGAACCAAGCAACACAACGTAAACAACACCTGCACACAAATAACAACTACTCGCAACCCGACATGTTAAAGGGGTTGTCAATCCCTTTCGGGTAACGGTGCCAGAAATTGGCAAAACGGACGTGAATAAATTGTAGTAGATTGATAGATCGAACGCCAAATAAAATAAATAAGAATAAAACGCAGCAAGGTATTTTTGTATTTTTAGTTTAATAGATTTGAAAATAAATGGCAAATAAAAAGTAGATCACAAAGGCAAATAATATAGAAAGAGACCCAGGGGCCATAGGTTTCACTAGTGGCTTGTCTCGAGAAAAATAGTAAATGGTGGGTAAACAAATTACTGTTGGGCAATTGATAGAACTTCAAATACTCATGATGATATCCAAGCAATGATCATTATATAGGCATCACGTCCAAGATTAGTAGACTGACTCCTGCCTGCATCTACTACTATTACTCCACACATCGACCGCTATCCAGCATGCATCTAGTGTATTAAGTTCATGGGGAAACGGAGTAATGCAATAAGAACGATGACATGATGTAGACAAGATCTATCTATGTAGAGACAGACCCCATCGTTTTATCCTTAGAAGCAACGATACATACGTGTCGGTTCCCCTTCTGTCACTGGGATCAAGCACCGTAAGATCGAACCCACTACAAAGCACCTCTTCCCATTGCAAGATAAATAGATCAAGTTGGCAAAACAAAACCCAAATATCGGAAAAGAAATACGAGGCTATAAGCAATCATGCATATAAGAGATCAAAGAAACTCAAATAACTTTCGTGGATATAAAAAGATAGATCTAATCATAAACTCAAAGCTCATCCGATCCCAACAAACACACCGCAAAAAGAGTTACATCATATGGATCTCCAAGAGACCATTGTATTGAGAATCAAACGAGAGAGAGGAAGCACAACCCACCATGGTGCGCCTGGGCCTCCTGGCGCGCCCTAGTGGGTTGTGCTCCCCTCGGAGCACCCCTAGGCGCAGCCTTGGCCCATTGGGTGTCTTCTGGTCCAAAAAAATCTCCGTAAAGTTTCGTTGCATTTGGACTCTGTTTGGTATTGATTTCCTACGATGTAAAAAACATGCAGAAAACAGCAACTGGCACTTGGAACTATGTCAATAGGTTAGTACCAAAAAATGATATAAAATGACTATAAAATGATTATAAAACATCCAGGAATTATAATATAACAGCATGGAACAATCAAAAATTATAGATATGTTGGAGACGTATCACACATCCACCCAGATGTCGATATTATCATCATCGTCGTCGTCTTCGGGGCAAATATCAAATGTTATTTGCATACCCTCGTCAAATCCATATGCCTTGCAGAGCGCTTCCCAATTAAAGCGGCTGAAATGGGAGTGATTGAATGCATTGTACAGCTTAACCAGAGACACATTGATACGTCTCCAACGTATCTATAATTTATGAAGTATTCATGCTATTATACTATCCTTCTAGGATGTTTTATATGCATTTATATGATATTTTATATGGTTTTTGGGACTAGCCTATTAACCTAGAGCCCAGTGCCAGTTTCTGTTTTCTCCTTGTTTTAGAGTATCGCAGAAAAGGAAAACTAAATGGAGTCCAATTGACGTGCCACTTGACGGAGATCATTTTTGGACCAGAAGAAGCCCACGGAGTACCAGAAGCAGGCCAGAAGAGTCCCGGGCTGCCCACGAGGGTGGGGGGCGCGCCCACCCCTAGGGCGCGCCCCCTGCGTCGTGGACAGCTCGGAGACCCCCCCTGACGTGAAATCAACGCAAAACTCTTCTATATATACCCAAACTTCCAGAAAGAAACCTAGATCGGAAGTTCCGCCGCCGCAAGCCTCTATAGCCACGAGAAGTCAATCTAGGCCCTCTCCGCACCCAGCCGGAGGGGGCCATCATCACCGGTGGCCATGTAAGAGTATCCCGGAGGGGCCATCATCACCATGAAGGCCAAGGACCAGAGGGTGGAGGCCATGGAGGAGTAAGCACAAGGGGGAGAACCTCTCCTCCTCTCTTCCGGTGGCGCCGGAGTGCCATCGGGAGGGGAATCATCGCCACGGTGATCGTCTTCATCAACATCACCATCCTCATCTCTTTTACGCGGTCCACTCTCCCGCACCCCGCTGTAATCCCTACTTGAACATGGTGCTGTATGCCACATATTATGATCCAATGATGTGTTGCCATCCTATGATGTTTTGAGTAGATATCTTTTGTCTTTGGGTTGATTAATGATCTAGATTGGTATGAGTTGTATGTTTTACTTTGGTGCTGTCCTATGGTGCCCTCCGTGTCGCGCAAGCGTGAGGGACTCCCACTGTAGGGTGTTGCAATACGTTCATGATTCGCTTATAGTGGGTTGGTGAGTGACTGAAACACAAACCCGAGTAAGAGGGATTGTTGCATATGGGATAAAGAGGACTTGGTGCTTTAATGCTAAGGTCGGGTTTTACCTTGATGATCTTTAGTAGTTGCGGATGCTTGCTAAAGTTCCAATCATAAGTGCATATGATCCAAGTAGAGAAAGTATGTTAGCTTATGCCTCTCCCTCATATGAAATTGCAATGATGACCACCGGTCTTGTTAACAATTGCCTAGGACAATTCCACACACCGATCCATCATTATTCCACACTCGCTATTTATAATATTTAGTAATATATTCTAACTTCATGATAACAGCACCTACTTTTATATTTTATCTCTCCGATCTCATACAAAGTTATCCTCTTCATACCCACAATGTAGTTTTATTTCTCGTTTCTAGTTGGAAGCAAACGTTCGGTGCACGTAGAGTCGTATCAGTGGCAGATAGGGCTTGAGAGAATATTGATCTTACCTTTAGCTCCTTGTGGGTTCGACACTCCATACTTATCACTTCCACCTTTGGAAATTGCTACGATGATTCCCTGCACTTGGGGATTATCAAGCTCTTTTCTGGCGCCGTTGCCGGGGAGCAATAGCGTGGGGTTGATATTCTCGTGTGTGCTTGTTTGCTTTATTCACTAAGTAGATTTCAATTTTCCTTTTTTCTGTTTATTTGTGGGTGAAACATACAAAAAAATTAAAAATTAAAATACCAAAAAAATTACTTGCTTTTCATGCCTAAAAAGTTTTTCAAAAAGAGAAGTGATTGGAAAGTTATGCATTGAAGAAGTGAGGGTCGACCTTGAGCACTTGTGTTCATGCTCACGGAAACAATGTAGAATTTTTCATGGAAGTTTCTCTGTAAATAATTATCCCCTTGTATATATCCATTGTATTATAAAAATAATGTGCCAAGCTTTGGTTTTAGGATGATTAGATTGCTTGTTTGCTATGTGCAGAGCAAAAACAGAAACTTTGGCTGTAGTGCGTGAATTTAAATTTTTTACTGGAAAGTCAAATGGGTCTGAAACTTTTTTCACATTACTTCTGTACAAATTGTTCAAATTTTAAAATTTAGTTTATAATTTTAGGAGTTACAGAAGTTTTCCAAACTTCCAGATTACTACAGACTGTCCTGTTTAAGACAGAATCTCTTTTTGATGCATTGCTTGCTTGTTTTGATGAAACTATTGATTTCTATTAGTGGATTAAGCCATGGAAAGTTTATATTACAGTAGCTACAATGCAAAAACAAAATATGAATTGGTTTGCAACAGTACTTATAGTACTGATTTGCTTTGTTATACTAACGGATCTCACAAAGTTTTTGTTAAGTTTTTGTGGATCAAGTGTTCGAAGAACGAGGAGTTACCAATGTGAGAAGAATAAAGAGAGGCAAGAGTTCAAGCTTGGGGATGCCCAAGGCACCCCAAGTAAATATTCCAAGGATACTCAAGCATCTAAGCTTGGGGATGCCCCGGTTGGCATCCCATCTTTCTTCTTCAACAATTATCGGTATACCTCGGTTTTTGTTTTGTTCACATGATTTGTGTCCTTTGTGTTTTTCTTTTTCTTCAAGAACCATGCTAGGGTGAGATGTCCCTTCATCAATTTATAGAATACTTCATGTGCTTCACTTATATCTTTTAAGTATGACCTTATAGAATTACTCTTTGTGCTTCACTAAAATCTTTTGAGTATGGTTTCATAGAATGCTTCGTGTGCTTGACTTATATATTTTGAGCTTGGATATTGGTTAGTCTATGTCAATTGTAGAATGCTCCATGAACTTCACTTATATCTTTTGGAGTATGAATAATACTATCATTTAAAGTGGGTTTGGAAGAGTGTCAACTTTAGGAATTAGTGATCCCACTATTTTGGAGGTATTGAATCTTAGTGTGATATTTAGAAAGTGGATTTGGAAGAGTGTCAACTTTAGCTAGTAATGATTCCACTATTTCGGAAGCGGTTCCAATTGAGTATGAGAACAAAGTTGCTATCCATGATGCTACTAAAAATTATTATGAGGGAGGAATACATGCTTGTAGGAGTTGCAATAATATCAAGTTTCCTCTCTATGTGCTTAAAGTTTTGAAGTTATACTTGTTTTGCCTTCCTATGCTAGTTGATTCTTGTTCCCATAAGTTGTGTGCTCACAAAATACCTAGGCATAGGAAGTTGGTTAGAATCAATTGTGCTAGTCATATTCTTCATGATGCTCTCTTTATGTTTCAATTCTTATCTTTTATGTGAGCATCATTGAAATCATCATGCCTAGCTTAAAGGCATTAAAGAAATGCGCTTGTTGGGAGACAACCCAATATTTACCCTTACTGTTTTTGTGTGTCTACATGATTAATATACTGTAGTAATCATGTTTTATAGCTTTTGTTTCAATAAAGTGCCAAGTAAGACCTTTGGGAAGACTTGGGTGAAAGTTAATGTGATCTTGCTGTAAAAAACAGAAACTTTGCGCTCACGAGAATAGATGTCATTTTTTACAGAAGAGTGATTTTGAGTTGATTCTTTTTGCAGAAGATTAATAGACAAATTACTCACGTCCACCAATTTATTTCATAATTTTTGGAGTAGCAGAAGTATAGTTATTGTTCAGATCATTACAGACTGTTCTGTTTCTGACAGATTCTGTTTTCATTGCATAGTTTGCTTGTTTTCTAGTTTCTATGGCTTATATTCCTCAATATAAATTGTAGAAATGATATGGTACAGTAGGCATTGTGTGAGAACAATTATGAACCTTGTCTTTGACAGTACCCAAGTGAATGGTTTGCTCTTTATCATACTAACCTATCTCACGAAGTTACGTTAAGTTTTGTGTGATTGAAGTTTTCAAGCTTTGGGTGAGATATCGATATGAGGAGAACAAGGAGTGGAAAGACCCTAAGCTTGGGGATGCCCAAGGCACCCTAAGGTAATATTCAAGGAAGACTCAAGTGCCTAAGCTTGGGGATGCCCCGGAAGGCATCCCCTCTTTTGTCTTCGAAACTATCGGTATACCTTACTCGGAGCTATATCTTTATTCGTCACATGATATGTGTTTTGCTTGGAGCGTATTTTCGATTTTACTCGCTGTTTGAATAAAATCATTGGATCCGAAATATTGAATGAAAAAGAATCCTCCCATGGCTAGTTAATTATTTGACTACTCAGTGTTCTTCACTCATATCTTTTGGAGTAGTTTGTCATTTACTCATGTGCTTCACGTATATCCTATGAGTAAATGGTTGAATAAATTGAATGTCATAAACCTGAGTTTATATATGTTTCATATGCTTATAACATGGGGAGTAATGACTCCACACATAATAAGTATAGGTAGTAAACTTATTGAAAGTTAGCAAACGTAGAATTGGTCACTTGAACAATTCATGAAAGAATATTGAAGGAAGAGAGGTTTCACATCTAAATACACTATCTTGGCCATCTTTTATGATTGGGAGCACTCATTAAAATATGACATGCTAAAGAGTTGATGTTGGACAAGGAAGACAACGTAATGGGTTATGTTTTCTTATATCTGAAATAAAGTATATTGTCATGGATCATCCAACATGTTGAGCTTGCCTTTCCCCCTAATGCTAGCCAAATTCTTTGCACCAAGTAGAGATACTACTTGTGCTTCCAAATACCCTTAAAACCAGTTTTGCCATGAGAGTCCATCATATCTACCTATGGATTGAGTAAGATCCTTCAAGTAAGTTGTCATCGGTGCAAGCAATAAAAATTGCTCTCTAAATATGTATGATTGATTGGTGTGGAGGAAATAAGCTTTATACGATCTTGTGATGTGGAAGAAATAAAAGCGACGGACCACATAATAAAGGTCCATATCACAAGTGGCAATATAAAGTGACGTTCTTTCGCATTAAGATTTTGTGCATCCAACCCTGAAAGCGCATGGCAACCTCTGCTTCCCTCTGCGAAGGGCCTATCTTTTACTTTTATCTTCTACCTTATGCAAGAGTATTGGTGAACTTCACCTTTCCTTTTTACATCTTACCCTTTGGCAAGCACAGGATGTTGGAAGGATCCTGATATATATATCTAATTGGATGTAATTTAGCATGAGCTATTATTGTTGACATTACCCTTGAGGTAAAAGGTTGGGAGGCGAAACTATAAGCCCCTATCTTTCTCTGTGTCTGATTAAAACTCCATAACCACAAGTATTGCGTGAGTGTTAGCAGTTGCGAAAGATTAAATGATGGTTGAGTATGTGGAGTTTGCTAAATCAAAGCTCTGACATAGACTCTTCCTGAAAATAAGATGAATTGCAATTGTTTGATGACTGAGAATATTGTTTGTTAATTCAAGAAAGTTTATGATCTATACTTTAAACATGCGATTTGCTTGTTACTTGATCATGAAAAGTTTTATGAGATGAGCTATTGTTATGACATATATTGATGCTAGAAAAAGTGATTGGAATTATCATTGATCAAACTTATGCACTTGCTAGCATTCACACTTAATAAATTATTTCTTTTATCATTTACCTACTCGAGGACGAGCAGGAATTAAGCTTGGGGATGTTGATACGTCTCCAACGTATCTATAATTTATGAAGTATTCATGTTATTATACTATCCTTCTAGGATGTTTTATATGAATTTATATGATTTTTGGGACTAACCTATTAACCTAGAGCCCAGTGCCAGTTTCTGTTTTCTCCTTGTTTTAGAGTATCGCAGAAAAGGAAAACTAAACGGAGTCCAATTGACGTGCCACTTGACGGAGATCATTTTTGGACCAGAAGAAGCCCACGGAGTACCAGAAGCAGGCCAGAAGAGTCTCGGGCTGCCCACGAGGGTGGGGGCACGCCCCCTACCTCGTGGACAGCCCGGAGACCCCCCTGATGTGAAATCAACGCAAAACTCTTCTATATATACCCAAACTTCCAGAAAGAAACCTAGATCGGAAGTTCCGCCGCCGCAAGCCTCTGTAGCCACGAGAAGTTAATCTAGGCCCTCTCTGGCACCCTGCCGGAGGGGGCCATCATCACCGGTGGCCATGGAGGAGTATCCCGGAGGGGCCATCACCACCATGAAGGCCAAGGACCAGAGGGTGGAGGCCATGGAGGAGGAAGCACAAGGGGGAGAACCTCTCCTCCTCTCTTCCGGTGGCGCCGGAGTGCCATCGGGAGGGGAATCATCGCCACGGTGATCGTCTTCATCAACATCACCATCATCATCACCATCCTCATCTCTTTTACGCGGTCCACTCTCCCGCACCCCGCTGTAATCCCTACTTGAACATGGTGCTTTATGCCACATATTATGATCCAATGATGTGTTGCCATCCTATGATGTTTTGAGTAGATATATTTTGTCTTTGGGTTGATTAATGATCTAGATTGGTATGAGTTGTATGTTTTACTTTGGTGCTGTCCTATGGTGCCCTCCGTGTCACGCAAGCGTGAGGGATTCCAGCTGTAGGGTGTTGCAATACGTTCATGATTCGCTTATAGTGGGTTGGTGAGTGACTGAAACACAAACCCGAGTAAGAGGGATTGTTGCATATGGGATAAAGAGGACTTGATGCTTTAATGCTATGGTTGGGTTTTACCTTAATGATCTTTAGTAGTTGCGGATGCTTGCTAGAGTTCCAATCATAAGTGCATATGATCCAAATAGAGAAAGTATGTTAGCTTATGCCTCTCCCTCATATGAAATTGCAATGACGACCGCCGGTCTTGTTAACAATTGCCTAGGACAATTCCGCACACCAATCCATCATTATTCCACACTCGCTATTTATAATATTTAGTAATATATTCTAACTTCATGATAACAGCACCTACTTTTATATTTTAGCTCTCCGATATCCTACAAAGTTATCCTCTTCATACCCACAACGTAGTTTTATTTCTCGTTTATAGTTGGAAGCAAACGTTCGGTGCACGTAGAGTCGTATCAGTGGCAGGTAGGGCTTGAGAGAATATTGATCTTACATTTAGCTCCTTGTGGGTTCGACACTCCATACTTATCACTTCTACCTTTGGAAATTTCTACGATGATTCCCTGCACTTGGGGATTATCACACATAACCATGTTTAGTTCTTAAGTGAGCCCTCCTCATCTCCATATTCTCAAAGTCTTTGAAACCAAGCTTCTCCAATACATATGGTCTTGCATGGCACGGGATGTATTAGTCGAATTGAAAAAAAACGAGAAATTACACGTTGAACAAAAGAAGCACAAGTGATGATATTAATTACGATGAAATGCTTGTCGTTGCATACCGTACAAACATCAAAGGTCTCGTCCAGCTTCACGGTGAAAAACCTATCATTTTGCAGGTAAGGAAACCTGTCGCACAAACCCCTGTTTTTTGAAACTAGTGGTCTTGTTAACCATCAACACATGATGCTCTTTCTTGATTTCTACCTTCGCCGATTTCAGCATCGCGAAGAGCTCGGGAATCTTTTCCGTTATCCCTTGCACATTATAGTTCATCACGAAGTTCTAGTAGCTTGGTCATAGTGACTAGAGAACTCTGTCAATCACTATCTTATCTGGAAGATTAACTCCCACTTGATTCAAGTGATTGTAGTGCCCAGACATTCTTAGCACATGCTCACTAGCTGAGCTATTCTCCTCCATCTTGTAGGCAACGTACTTTTCAGAGGTATCATACCTCTCGAGACGGGCATGAGTCTGAAATACCAATTTCAGCTCTTGGAACATCTCATATGCTCTATGGCGTTCAAAACATTCTTGAAGTCCCGGTTCTAAGCCGTAAAGCATGCACTACAAAAAAATACACTTCCGTGATGATACGTGTTTGTCACAGTAGGTCACGTTTTCTGTCATGCATGTATATCCATGACAAATTTATGACAGAATCAAGATAGTCATACATGTGCTGTCGTAGAAGTGTTCCATGACATTACTGCTACCTCTTGAGCACTGCGTTGGTCTTCCCTTGAAGAGGAAAGGATGATGCAGCAAAGTAGCGTAAGTATTTCCCTCAGTTTTTGAGAACCAAGGTATCAATCCAGTAGGAAGCTACGCGCGAGTCCCTCGCACCTACACAAAACAAATAAATCCTCGCAGCCAACGCGATAAGGGGTTGTCAATCCCTACACGGTCACTTACGAGAGTGAGATCTGGTAGATATGATAGGATAATATTTTTGGTATTTTTATGATAAAGATGCAAAGTAAAATAAAAGCAAAGGAAATAACTAAGTGTTGGAAGATTAATATGATGAAGATAGACCCAGGGGCCATAGGTTTCACTAGTGGCTTCTCTCGAGAGCATAAGTATTCTATGGTGGGTGAACAAATTAATGTTGAGCAATTGACAGAATTGAGCATAGTTATGAGAATATCTAGGTATGATCATGTATATAGGCATCACGTCCGAGACAAGTAGACCGACTCCTGCCTGCATCTACTACTATTACTCCACACATCGACCGCTATCCAGCATGCATCTAGAGTATTAAGTTCATAAGAACAGAGTAACGCCTTAAGCAAGATGACATGATGTAGAGGGATAAATTCATGCAATATGATAAAAAAAACCATCTTGTTATCCTCGATGGCAACAATACTATACGTGCCTTGCTGCCCCTACTGTCACTGGGAAAGGACACCGCAAGACTGAACCCAAAGCTAAGCACTTCTCCCATTGCAAGAAAGATCAATCTAGTAGGCCAAACCAAACTGATAATTCGAAGAGACTTGCAAAGATAACCAATCATACATAAAAGAATTCAGAGAAGATTCAAATATTGTTCATAGATAAACTTGATCATAAACCCACAATTCATCGGTCTCAACAAACACACGGCAAAAGAAGATTACATCGAATAGATCTCCACGAGAGAGGGGGAGAACATTGTATTGAGATCCAAAAAGAGAGAGAAAGCCATCTAGCTACTAACTATGGACCCGAAGGTCTGGGGTAAACTACTCACACTTCATCGGAGAGGCTATGGTGTTGATGTAGAAGCCCTCTGTGATGGATGCCCCTTCCGGCGGAGCTCCGAAACAGGCCCCAAGATGGGATCTCGTGGGTACAGAAGGTTGCGGCGGTGGAAGTAGGTTTTTGGCTCCGTATCCGATCGTTTGGCGGTACGTAGGTATATATAGGAGGAAGAAGTACGTCGGTGGAGCAACAGGGGGCCCACGAGGGTGGAGGGCGCGCCCTAGGGGGTAGGCGTACCCCCCTACCTCGTGGATTCCTTGTTGGTTGCTTGACGTAGGGTCCAAGTCTCCTGGATCTTGTTCGTTCCAAAAATCACGTTCCCGAAGGTTTCATTCCGTTTGGACTCCGTTTGATATTCTTTTTCTGCGAAACTCTGAAATAGGCAAAAAAAACAGCAATTCTGGGCTGGGCCTCCGGTTAATAGGATAGTCCCAAAAATAATATAAAAGTGAATAATAAAGCCCACTAATGTCCAAAACAGAAGATAATATAGCATGGAGCAATCAAAAATTATAGATACGTTGGAGACGTATCAAGCATCCCCAAGCTTAATTCTTGCTCGTCCTCGAGTAGGTAAATGATAAAAATAGAATTTTTGATGCGGAGTGCTACTTGGCATAACTTCAATGTAATTCTTCTTAATTGTGGTATGAATATTCAGATCCGAAAGATTCAAGATAAAAGTTCATATTGACATAAAAATAATAATACTTCAAGCATACTAACTAAGCAATTATGTCCTCTCAAAATAACATGGCCAAAGAAAGTTCATCCCTACAAAATCATATAGTTTAGTCATGCTCCATCTTCGTCACACAAAAATGCTCTCATCATGCACAACCCCGATGACAAGCCAAGCAATTGTTTCATACTTTAGTAATCTCAAACTTATAAACCTTCACGCAATACATGAGCGCGAGCCATGGACATAGCACTATGGGTGGAATAGAATATGATGATGGGGGTTATGTGGAGAAGACAAAAAAAGGAGAAAGTCTCACATCAACGAGGCTAATCAATGAGCTTTGGAGATGCCCATCGATTGATGTTAATGCAAGGACTAGGGATTGCCATGCAACGGATGCACTAGAGCTATAAATATATGAAATCTTAACAAAAGAAACTAAGTGGGTGTGCATCCAACTTGCTTGCTCACGAAGACCTAGGGCATTTGAGGAGGCCCATTGTTGGAATATACAAGCCAAGTTCTATAATGAAAAATTCCCACTAGTATATGAAAGTGACAAAACAAGAGACTCTCTATCATGAAGATTATGGTGCTACTTTGAAGCACAAGTGTGGTAAAGGATAGTAACATTGTCCCTTCTCTCTTTTTCTCTTTTTTTGGGCCTTCTCTTTTTTTATTCCTCACTTGGGACAATGCTCTAGAAAATGATGATCATCACACTTCTATTTATTTACAACTCAATGATTACAACTCGATACTAGAACAAAGTATGACTCTATATGAATGCCTCCGGCGGTGTACCGGGATATGCAATGAACCAAGAGTGACATGTATGAAAGAATTATGAACGGTGGCTTTGCTACAAGTACTATGTCAACTACATGATCGTGCGAAGCAATATGACAATGATGAACGTGTCATGATAAACTGGATGGTGGAAAGTTGCATGGCAATATATCTCAGAATGGCTATGGAAATGCCATAATAGGTAGGTATGGTGGCTGTTTTGAGGAAGATATAAGGAGGTTTATGTGTGAAAGAGTGTATCATATCATGGGGTTTGGATGCACCGGCGAAGTTTGCACCAACTCTCAATGTGAGAAAGGGCAATGCACGGTACCGAAGAGGCTAGCAATGGTGGAAAGGTGAGAGTGCGTATAATCCATGGACTCAACATTAATCATAAAGAACTCGCATACTTATTGCAAAAATCTACAAGTCATCAAAAACCAAGCACTATGCGCATGCTCCTAGGGGGATAGATTGGTAGGAAAAGACCATCGCTCGTCCCCGACCGCCACTCATAAGGAAGACAATCAAAGAACACCTCATGTTTCAAATTTATTACATAAAGTTTACCATACATGCATGATACGGGACTTGCAAACTTCAACACAAGTATCTCTCAGATTCACAATTACTCAACTAGCACGACTTTAATATCACTACCTCCATGTCTCAAAACAATCATCAAGCATCAAACTTCTCTTAGTATTCAACACACTCATAAGAAAGTTTTTACTAATCTTGAATACCTAGCATATTTGGATTTAAGCAAATTACCATGCTATTTAAGACTCTCAAAATAATCTAAGTGAAGCATGACAGATCAATAGTTTCTATAAAACAAATCCACCACCATGCTCTAAAAGATATAAGTGAAGTACTAGAGCAAAAACTATATAACTCAAAAGATATAAGTGAAGCACATAGAGTATTCTAATAATTTCCGAATCATGTGTGTCTCTCTCAAAAGGTGTGTACAGCAAGGATGATTGTGGTAAACTAAAAAACAAAGACTCAAATCATACAAGACGCTCCAAGCAAAACACATATCATGTGGTGAATAAAAATATAGCTCCAAGTAAAGTTACCGATGGAAGTAGACGAAAGAGGGGATGCCTTCCGGGGCATCCCCAAGCTTTGGCTTTTTGGTGTCCTTAGATTATCTTGGGGGTGCCATGGGCATCCCCAAGCTTAGGCTCTTGCCACTCCTTGTTCCATAATCCATCAAATCTTTCACCCAAAACTTGAAAACTTCACAACACAAAACTTAGAAAAAATCTCGTGAGCTCCGTTAGCGAAAGAAAACAAAAGACCACTTCAAGGTACTGTAATGAACTCATTCTTTAATTATATTGGTGTTAAACCTTCTGTATTCAAACTTCTCTATGGTTTATAAACTAATAAGTAAACAACACACGAAAAACAGAATCTGTCAAAAACAGAACAGTCTGTAGTAATCTGTAACTAACGCAAACTTCTGGAACTCCAAAACATCAGCCAAAATAGGAAGACCTAGGAAATTTGTTTATTGATCAGCAGCAATTGGAATCAAGATTTTATCACGTTCTGGTGATTTTTAACAATTGTTTTCGTGAACAGAAAGTTTCTAGAAATTACAGCAAGATCAAATAACTATCATCCAAGAAGATCCTATAGGTTTAACTTGGCACAAACACTAATTAAAACATAAAAACACGTCTAACCAGAGGCTAGATCAAACATTTATTCCTAAACAGAAGCAAAAAGCAAAAAACTAAAAGTAAAATTGGGTTGCCTCCCAACAAGCGCTATCGTTTAACGCCCCTAGCTAGGCATAATAGCAAGGATAGATCTAGGTATTGCCATCTTTAGTTGGCAATCCATAAGTGGCTCTCATAATAGATTCATATGGTAGTTTTATTTTCTTCCTAGGGAAGTGTTCCATGCCTTTCTTTAATGGAAATTGGAATCTAATATTCCCTTCCTTCATATCGATAATTGCACCAATCGTTCTAAGGAAAGGTCTACCAAGAATAATAGGACATGAAGGATTGCAATCTATATCAAGAACAATAAAATCTACGGGCACATAGTTCCTATTTGCAACAATAAGAACATCATTAATTCTTCCCATAGGTTTCTTAATAGTGGAATCCGCAAGGTGCAAGTTTAAAGAGCAATCATCAAAATCATGGAAACCTAGCAAATCGCACAAAGTTTTTGGAATCATGGAAACACTAGCACCCAAATCACACAAAGCATAGCATTCATGATCTTTAATCTTAATTTTAATAGTAGGTTCCCACTCATCATAAAGTTTTCTAGGGATAGAAACTTCCAACTCAGGCTTTTCTTCATAAGATTGCATCAAAGCATCAACGATATGTTTGGTAAAAGCTTTATTTTGACTATAAGCATGAGGAGAATTTAGCACGGATTGCAACAAGGAAATACAATATATCAAAGAGCAATTATCATAATTAAATTCCTTGAAATTCAAAATAGTGGGTTTATTAATATCTAGGGTTTTATTCACTTCATTCCCACTTTTATCAAATTTAGCATCAAGATCTGAAAACTCCAAATTTCTGGAACGCCTTCTACGTAAAGGTGGATCATATTCAGTCCCATCATTATCAAGATTCATATTGCAAAACAGTAATAGGGGACACATCAATAACTTTTAGATCTTCATCTTTATTTTCATAGAAATTTGATAAACACGCTTTTATAGAGCAATCTTTCTTAGCACGCATCCTAGCGGTTCTTTCTTTGCACTCATCAATGGAAATTATCATGGCTTTGAGAGACTCATTGATATCATGCTTAGGAGGAATAGATCTCAATTTCAAAGAATCAACATCAAGAGAAATTCTATCAACGTTCCTAGCCAATTCATCAACTTTAAGCAATTTTTCTTCAAGCAAAGCATTGAAATTCTTTTGCGAATTCATAAACTCTTTAACACTAGTCTCAAATTCAGAGGGCATCTTATTAAAATTTCCATAAGAATTGTTGTAGGGATTACCATAATTATTAGAGGAATTACTAGGATAAGGCCTAGGATTAAAGTTTCCTCTATATGCGTTGTTACCAAAATTATTCCTACCAACAAAATTCACATCCATAGATTCATTATTATTCTCAATCAAAGTAGACAAGGGCATATCATTAGGATCAGAAGAAACACTCTTAGTAGCAAATAATTTTATAAGTTCATCCATCTTTCCACTCAAAATATTAATTTCTTCTATCGCATGCACTTTTTTATTAGTAGATCTTTCAGTGTGCCATTGAGAATAATTAACCATAATATTATCTAGGAGTTTAGTAGCTTCTCCTTTAGTGATTTCCATAAAAGTGCCTCCCGCGGCCGAATCTAAAAGATTTCTAGAAGCAAAATTCAATCCGGCATAAAAATTTGTATAATCATCCACAAATTCGAACCATGAGTAGGGCAATTACGTATCATTAATTTCATCCTCTCCCAAGCTTGTGCAACATGTTCATGATCAAGTTGCTTAAATTCATAATATCGTTTCTAAGAGAGATGATCTTAGCGGGAGGAAAATACTTAGAGGTAAAAGCATCTTTGCACTTATTCCAAGAATCAATACTATTTTTAGGCAAAGACGAAAACCAAGCTTTAGCACGATCTCTAAGCGAAAAAGGAAATAGCTTCAATTTAACAATATCATTATCAACATATTTCTTCTTTTGCATATCACACAAATCAACGAAGCTATTTAGATGAGTAGCGGCATCTTCGCTAGGAAGGCCGGCGAATTGATCTTTCATGACAAGATTCAACAAAGCAGCATTGATTTCACAAGATTCAGTATTGGTAAGAGGGGCAATCGGAGTGCTAAGGAAATCATTATTGTTGGTATTGGTAAAGTCACATAATTTGGTATTATCTTGAGCCATCGTGACAAACAAGCAATCCAACACACGAGCAAACAAGAAACAGGCAAAAAGAGGCAAACGGAAAAGAGAGGGCGAATAAAACGGCAAGGGTGAAGTGGGGGAGAGGAAAACGAGAGGCAAATGACAAATAATGTAATGCGGGAGATAAGGGTTTGTGATGGGTACTTGGTATGTTGACTTTTGCGTAGACCTCCCCGGCAACGGCGCCAGAAATCCTTCTTGCTACCTCTTGAGCACTGCGTTGGTTTTCCCTTGAAGAGGAAAGGGTGATGCAGCAAAGTAGCGTAAGTATTTCCCTCAGTTTTTGAGAACCAAGGTATCAATCCAGTAGGAGGCTACGCGTGAGTCCCTCGCACCTACACAAAACAAATAAATCCTCGCAACCAACGCGATAAGGGGTTGTCAATCCCTACACGGTCAATTACGAGAGTGAGATCTGGTAGATATGATAGGATAATATTTTTGGTATTTTTATGATAAAGATGCAAAGTAAAATAAAAGCAAAGGAAATAACTAAGTGTTGGAAGATTAATATGATGAAGATAGACCCGGGGGCCATAGGTTTCACTAGTGGCTTCTCTCGAGAGCATAAGTATTCTACGGTGGGTGAACAAATTACTGTTGAGCAATTGACAGAATTGAGCATAGTTATGAGAATATCTAGGTATGATCATGTATATAGGCATCACGTCCGAGACAAGTAGACCGACTCATGCCTGCATCTACTACTATTACTCCACACATCGACCGCTATCCAGCATGCATCTAGAGTATTAAGTTCATAAGAACAGAGTAACGCCTTAAGCAAGATGACATGATGTAGAGGGATAAATTCATGCAATATGATAAAAACCCCATCTTGTTATCCTCGATGGCAACAATACTATACGTGCCTTGCTGCCCCTACTGTCACTGGGAAAGGACACCGCAAGATTGAACCCAAAGCTAAGCACTTCTCCCATTGCAAGAAAGATCAATCTAGTAGGCCAAACCAAACTGATAATTCGAAGAGACTTGCAAAGATAACCAATCATACATAAAAGAATTCAGAGAAGATTCAAATATTGTTCATAGATAAACTTGATCATAAACCCACAATTCATCGGTCTCAACAAACACACCGCAAAAGAAGATTACATCGAATAGATCTCCACGAGAGAGGGGGAGAACATTGTATTGAGATCCAATAAGAGAGAGAAAGCCATCTAGCTACTAACTATGGACCCGAAGGTCTGAGGTAAACTACTCACACTTCATCGGAGAGGCTATGGTGTTGATGTAGACGCCCTCCGTGATGGATGCCCCCTCCGGCGGAGCTCCAGAATAGGCCCCAAGATGGGATCTCGTGGGTACAGAAGGTTGCGGCGGTGGAATTAGGTTTTTGGCTCCGTATCCGATCGTTTGGGGGTACGTAGGTATATATAGGAGGAAGAAGTACGTCGGTGGAGGAACAGGGGGCCCACAAGGGTGGAGGGCGCGCCCTAGAGGGGTAGGCGTGCCCCCCTACCTCGTGGCTTCCCTGTTGGTTGCTTGACGTAGGGTCCAAGTCTCCTGGATCTTGTTCATTCCAAAAATCACGTTCCCGAAGGTTTCATTCCGTTTGGACTCCGTTTGATATTCTTTTTCTACGAAACTCTGAAATAGGCAAAAAACAGCAATTCTGGGCTGGGCCTCCGGTTAATAGGTTAGTCCCAAAAATAATATAAAGTGAATAATAAAGCCCAATAATGTCCAAAACAGAAGATAATATAGCATGGAGCAATAAAAAATTATAGATACGTTGGAGACGTATCAATTACGAAAATTATCATCACGGAAGTGTCCACTTCCATGACGATCAATCGCGCGTCACAGAAGTGCTTTCGTCAAGGGTGACCGACACATGGCATCCACCATAACGGAACGCGTTAACAGCCCCGACCAATGGGGATTTTCCACGTGTAAAATCATCATTGGCTGGAGGAAACACGTGTCGGCTCACCGTTGGGACAGATGTCATCCACTCATTGGACCCAAAGCGCCTATGATACGTCGACATGTGGCACGGCCCAACAGAGGCCCATTCCTGTGAAAAGGCCGGCCTGTTTGACTTCGTCAAAAGGTGGCGGGCCGGCCCACGGCAAGCCTGTGAACGGCCTGTTCGCATATAGCCCATTTACAACCTGCTAACCCAGGGCCCGTTTACGGCCTATCCGAATTAGGCCCAGTAGCGTCATCTGGGCCGTCCAATATAATTCCATCCCGTTTTAACTTCCGGCCCATGTATGGCCCATGACGTCTTTTGGCCCATATGAGGCCCTTATTACTCTCGGCCCATTAATGGCCCGTGGTAAAACTGGCCCGTAATGAACAGTGTATCACTTTATACCCATTAACGGCACGTGGTGAAACTGGGCCGTAATGAACAGTGTATCACTTTATACCCATTAACGGCCCATTATTCCGTTGGTCCGTTTCCAGCCCATGTTATCTTTCGGCCTTCTCGGGGCCCATTTATTCTTGGGCTCATTTTCACATTCGTTTACTTACGGCCTGTTACTGTCATTTTCTGCTTGTGGGCCAAATTCAGCCCATGGTTACAGTCGGCCCGTTTGTGGCCCGATAATACGTTGGGCCGTTTTCATGTCAAAAAACCGTTGGGTTGTTTTCATAGAGTTATCAAATACGGCCTATTAACGACCCGTTATTGTCCACGAATAGTACGGCCCATGATTGGCGAAATGATGATACGCCCCATAGAAGGCCCATGGATCCTACGGCCTGTAAAAGGCCCATGAATCGTACGGCCCGTAGAAGGCCCATGGATCCTATGGCCCGTATAGAAGGCCAATGGATCCTACGGCCTGTAGAAGGCCCATGGATCATACGGCCCGTAGGAGGCCCATGGTTACAACAGTCCGTGTGTTGCCATGATTATTTTGGCCTAGTTTCCGAAGATAGGTTATTGTGGCCACTAGAAAAACATAGAAAAAGAACTACAGTGACTACAAGCAAACAACTAAACAAGACAATAAGGAAATAAATAAATAAGCAAGCAATTAACGCTAGCCTATTACCGCTATTACACATATTACATCCACTGGGCATCAAAGTTCGCCACCAGTGCAAATATAGGGAACAAAGCAGCATATTACATACACTGGCCGTCAAAATTGGCCACCAGTGCAAATAAACGCAGCAGCAAAACAAGAGCATAACTGAAACAACTTCAGAAGAGCTCAAGAAACGTGGTATCCACCATGCTGGCAATAAGCTTAGCAAGCTTATTAGCTTTGTCCTGTTTGGCACTAAAATCCTCCAACGCTTGTTGTTGCACCAGAAAGTATGCATCTGAATGCTCCAGGGACTTCCGCGGTCCTTCCGCTTCTTGTCGCAGCACAGCTGATCGATGTCTTTCAGCTTGTAGCTGAGACTAAAGAAACCGAACTGATTCAGACAGTGAGTTTGAATAGCTTGTGCAAGCGGTAGTGGCCAGTAACTCCAACACTAAACCAAGACAGGACTTTGGGGTTGTCTCACTGTCTTCGAGATAGTCTTCATTAGCTGTTTTATCAGCTTTGCTGGAGACCAAAAAGGATGTGTCACTATCCTGAACCTTATCTGCATTACTTCCTTTACCATTGCTTAATAAGGCACTCTTCCCCAATATTCTGTCAGCATTCTAAAAGAAGAAACAAGCAAACACATAACATTTTAGCATGTACTAGTATATGGAACTCATTTCGGTGAACCAGTTCATTAGTAAGGTGGACGGGATTAAACTACCAAGTCTTCTATTGCCAAGTACTAGTACATAATAAAAGCATCAAACAAACATATATCTATGTCCTATGGTCACTGCATTGTCTTGCCAAATCAAAATAGAGACACGGTTCAAATCATATCAGTTCAAGACAAAGCAGCAGTGAAAGAATACAAAGCGTGGGAAACTACACGGTACAACAAGATTTCAGATGGGTACCACGGGTCTACATGTACAACAACACTATTTGCTTTGTTGTGATGCTAGTAATGTGCATGATATGAGAAGTCAACTGTATACACAATTGAAATTGAAATCAACAGAGCTATTGATAAGAGCAAGCCTGTTAAAGAAACATGCGTGAACATACCTGCTGTGCCATTGGAGTTTCGATTAGATCCTTCAATTTAAAAATAAGTTTGTATGAGTAAATACAGTGATACAAGAGCAAAGCAGTATGCACGATAGCAATCATAGTTAAAAAAGGCGCGCCTAAGCGAGTGCTTAAGCGCGCCTAGGCTCTAGGCATTGGCGAAACGCACTGCGTAACTACGCTTAATCTGTGCGTAACTGCGCATAAGCATGCGCTTTGGTCAGTAAAGCGCAAGGCGGTGGCCAAACGCACAATTAACGCCTAGCGCTTTTTGGAACTATGATAGCAATGGAATCTTAAATTAGAACAATTGTTCTTCAGGTTTAGGCAATTGTTCTGCATGAACAGAGTACAGTAAGATGCAAGAATATAGTACTTAAAAATAGAAAATGAGCTCATAGACCTTACCACATTCTTGGTTCGGGACCAGTACAGAACAAGGCATTCCCAGTCATCGTCCAGTAAATGTATCTCAGGAGAACGTAAGGGAATTTGATGAGTTTCTTTGCCGGTGAAGTACGTTTTCTTCAGGTAATTCCGATACTGCCACCAAGCATTCTTGAAGATAGCAGAGGTATTAGCACAGGTTACCTCATCCTGAGTTTCCAAATCGGTCCTTCTCTATAGAGAAAAATGGGAAATTTTGCTATATTATAACCATCATGGAGGTAGGATGTATGGGACAAAGCAAAGTAATTGCCATGAATAACATTACTTACACATAACTCCTGGACAAACACCTGCAACTGGCATTTTCCTTCATCTTCAGTATAATATTTCCAAGATGGGAAGATACGCACATACGATTTAACAACATCAAATGCGATAGATGCTAAAGTACGACTAGCTGGTTGTGCTTCCTCCACAGGAATAGGCGTACTAACTGGTGGAGTTGGGGTTTGCCGTGGTAGTACTGGCCCTTTGGGCACTGGAGTTGCCTTACTAACTGCTCTTGTTTGGGAGCTCTATGGTGGAGATGGTGCTATGTCAACAGGAACTGGGTTACTATCTGCTGGGGTTGGGGTTAGATTGGGTGAAGCTGGTTCTCTGTCCATCGCAGTAGGGGTACAATCTGCGAGAGTTTGGGTTATGTGTGGTAGGGCTGGTTCTCATGCATGTACAACCGGGGTGCTATCTCCACCAAGAGGTAGCACTGTTTTATTTGAAGACTGTGTTTTTAGTCCGCTAGATGCTAGCATCACCCGCTCCAATTCAAATGGCTGATAAACAGGAAACATAGTTGAATGTATAGACATTGTATGAGAGACAGATGCAATAGATAGTGTGGAAAAAAGAGGACATGAAATAGTTGACATGTATATTGTTTAACTAAAATGGATAGCATGACATAATTTCACATATATGATGTCTATCTAAACTGGATAGCATAGCATAACATAATTCAAAGATATGATGAATAACTAAAACGCCGTGCCAAGCTAGAGCATACACCTCGGTGGGGGAATAGGACAAGTCATCTGTCTCTGAATCCATCTCCGAGGAGCTATCGGGACCCAACAAGAGATCTGTTTCGACAGGTAGCACTGTCTGCTCTGAAGGCCTTGTTTTAACTCCAGATTTTTCAATCGCCCACCCAAATGGCTGATTCACAGGAAGAGTAGTTTAATGTACAAACATTGTCGACAAATGGAAATGTAATGAAGAAAAGGATGTGCAAGATATCATTCAAATATATGATGCCTGGTTAAACGGGATGGCATTGCACATTTCACATATATTATGGCTGGCTAAAAGACATGAGACTGCATAATTCCCATATATGATATAGAAACTAAACAGGTAGCGACAGAACATGTCTAAACTAAGCAGATGACATATATGATGTCAAAAGTAGGCACTGCAAGGCAACATATGCATGATATGACTAACATCATCATGCCAAGGTAGAGCAAACACCTTGGGGGGTAAATAGGAGTGGTCAGCGGCGTCTGAATCCACCTCAGAACAGATATCTTCCTCTGGATTACAATCTGGAGAGGGGTGGGGAGGTTGCCATTGAACCCACCATGGAGCGATGTCTGCATGACATTGTATTGCCGTGCAAAACTCTTCTCTTTTTCTCTACATGTTCAGCATGACTGTGTACAATATCTGACATGCATACGAAAAAAATATGGTGAGATTATGTAAGGAGAGCATGCAGAAATTTAGAGTGATGGTAACAACCAGTGGATGGATCCAAAAATAATGATAGCAGGCTGATGATTGCTTTAATTTAATAAAAATACAGATGATGATTGCTTTACTATTTGTTTCCCACCCAAGATGAACAACATAGGCATACCCTAGGTGAACCAGATATTAGACAGAGATACTATTCATTGCTTCCTTGATATGTGCCCCACAACTAATTTAGAACTCAAGTTTGAACATTAATTTGGACCTGACTTGGAGTCCAAGAGGTGAACAGGATGATAAAGTAGCAGGTAATTTTAAGCATCAACATAAGCAGAATCAAAAGAGTGCGACATCTCTTGTGGACCCATGTACTCCTCAGGTTCATCTGCTGAGTCGATGATGGTGATGTCGTTGCGGTGGGTGCCGGCAGCAGGGAAGGAGATCTGAGGCGGCGAAAGACAGTCAGGAGTCGTGATGTCTGGTTTGGTGGATGTTTCTGTCGATGGAGCACCTCAGGTGAGGTGGACGACGTCGCGGCAGCAGCAGGACAAACCACACAATGTTCCCTTCGACACCTACCTGTAACTGAAGTAATTCTGTAAGGGCTCATTTGGCTTGCATGATTCTAAAAACGCAGGGATAGGAAAAACACCGGAATAGGATATGAATACACATGGTAAACAGAGCATTTGTAAACACGGGATTTCTGTCAACTTGGGTGTTTGGTTTACAGGAATTGGAAGAGCAGAGGAATGCAAAGAAACATGGCCAAAATAAAGTGAAACCATATGAAAGCGTGTACAGTTAGAATGTTATTCTGCCACTAATGCACTTGGTCTTGTTTTCATGCATAGGATTTTGAAAAGTAGGTCCAGGTGGATGTTTTGCTTCATTCCTTTCAACAAAATACATGAATAATTTAATAGTAGAGTGCCATTGGAAAATTCCCTATTGCTATGTTTTTTCATCGAACCAAAATAGCCCTAATGGATCGACATGAATGTATAGTAATAAGTGATGCAACAAGTGTACAACCTCTTTGTCATAGCCGTGTCGACCTCAGCATCATTGGGTTGGTCGCTGAAGCATTTGAGGCAGAGGTGGCTGTCGGAGGTGTGGAGGAAGATCTGAGGAATCTGTAGACGGCGTCCAGGGCACTGCTCTGTTGTGATGGATTGTTCTGTCGTTGGAGCAGCCCCAGTGAGCCGTAAGACGTCAAGGCTGAAGCGGCACAAGAAAGACATCGTCAATCTCAAGTGGGATTCTAATAGCATCTCCAATAGATGACGTAAAATAGATGTAAAATTTACATCACCAAAAACCACTTGACTACAATAGATGAGGTAAAAACTGTTGACTCTGAACTTAACTGTCGAAACTGAAATTTACTATGGAATCTGAATGTTACTGTCGAAACCGAATGCAATGGTAGCAGAGAGGCACTTGACATGTAGTTTAGGGAGGGTCTGCAGTTCATCTTCAACCTGCACCCCCCTGAGCCGCCAGCCACCACCAGCCGAACCACTGGCCCCAGCGCCGCCTCGCCGCCCCGAAACAACTCCCCACCGCTGGTCCGCCGCCGCCCTGGCCAGCCCTATAGGCCCCCCGCCCCCACCCTGAACCCTCAGATAGATAGTGGGGTACCTCTCCGGTGAGCCCCCGTCCCCGCTGCGGGTGGTTCTTCCTTAACTCCGGCGAGCCCCCACCCCACCCCACCCCACCCCCTGAAAATCGACTGACCCAAAAGTCGATTCAGTCGACTGAAGTGAAGCTAAATCGGAGCAGAGCAGCAGCACGAGCAAGGGGGAGAGCAGCAGCAGCAGCAGCGCGAGCGAGCTAGAGCCGAAGCAGCAGCAGTGCGAGCGAGCGAGAGCTGGAGCAGCAGCAGTAGATCCGGCTGGTATGAATGCCGCCGCCAAAGGGGCCTCGCACTGGGGGAGAGCCACCATGGAGATGCCGCCCGCGGTGCTAGCTTCAAGGTAGCCGCTCCATGGGGGTGCGGGATGGAGCACCGTCGGTGCCGGGAGGTCGAGCTAAGGAGAAGGTGAGATGCGATGCGTGTACAACCTCATTGGTGGCGCTGAGTAGGCCTCGGCTTCATCCGAGGAGTCGGTGAGGATGTTGTGGTTCCGGTGGAGCAGGTTAAGGCGGCGCTGTGGGGATGGAGCAGCCGCGATAGACGAGGCGATCGTCGGAGCAGCTCCTTGGAGGTGGAGGACGGGGCGGCTGAACCGGCGGGACGACGAGATGGACGACGGATCCTCATCCGGGGAGGTGGACGAGGGACGTCGAGCTGTTGCGGTGGACGACGTCATCGGGGAAGAGGCTCCGGCTGGGCAGCGGTGAGGTGGTGGACGGAGGAGGGTGTGGTTTCGCGGCTGGAGCGGAGAGGTTATGGCGGCCTGGGATTTCGAATGGCAAAAAGGAGGCGATGGGAGGGGGTGAACCATGACTTAGGGACGCGCTTGTCCAAAATGTAGGGTGTGTTACAAAAGTACCCCCCACCGATTTGAACTAGCGGCCCTTTCGGCTCAGGGTTAGAAGGGGGATTTCGTGTGTCGGGATTTGGCAGCTGGAGGGAGTTTTCGCGCGTGTTGTAATTTCGGGATAGCAAGGCGCGGGTTGTGAAGGCGCTAGTTTTGGGAGCACGATATCTGAATTTTCGGGATATAACAAGGCGCGGGTTGAATTTTAGGGACAAGCCTAACGTGTAATATTGTACTTGTACGTACCAAATCAATTCGCACTTCCCTCAACCAAAAAGAAAACGAAAAAAATAAAACTATTCACACCACACAAAGAGAGAGTCTTGCCCCGTTTTACTATAAAAATGCTATTCAAAGCTACTCCCTCCTTCCATCTATATAGGGCCTAATGCGTTTTTCGATGCTAACTTTGACCAAATATTAGAGCAATAATATATGACATGCAACTTACACAAAGCACACTGTTAAATTCGTCTGTGAAAGGTTCTTTCAATGTTATAATTTTCACATTGTGCATGTCATGTACTATTAATCTTGTCAATAGTCAAAGGCGGTCTTAAAAAACGCATTATGCCCTATATAGATGGAAGGAGGGAGTATGAATCCATGTTATGTCCAATTAAATTTTTTCGCTTGATGTATAATGCATGTAACCTACTCATACCAACATTTTAGTGCATTCCAAATGTCTATACTACCGCTGCAATTCGAACTGAATTTGAATTCGTTTCTCTATTTCAATAAGAATCTATAATCATGATTGTTGCCAACTTCAACCATCATTCGTGTATTACCTTAATAACACACCACATGATTACTATAGAGATAGATATGAACTATGTGTACTACATGAACTCGAATTCTATTTTTTGAATACACTTGATGCTGATTCCAAATAATAGTACATTTGATGTACTAACTATATATTCATAATCTAAACCATGTTCCATACGTGTACACCGTGTTTATCACACATAGTATAGTGCCCCGCCCCCTACATTATGACAAGTATTTAGACCTGAGCTGCAAAAGCCACACATTAGCCCAAATTATGATCAATGTTCTATATGTTATACGTAGTACTAGCAAGATGCCCATGCGTTCCACAGAACATCAACATGATCAAGGGGAGGCCTAATTTGCAAATATGGAGAGGGGTGTGGGTATCTTTTTCTAAAAATTGCCATAGTTTCCTTCCTATCCGTCGGATATAAATCAGATGGCCTATATTGCAGGATGGCACCATCATCAACAACTCCGTTTTTTTATAAGAGTAGATATAAAATATATTATATGTAGTATAACATGTTCATAACCACACCATGTGTATCACCGTTATATATATTCACACATGCGTCGGTTTAAAACACTATGATAAATTCTTCAAATATCTGAATTCGCTTTTTATAATGAAGTATGATCTCTATTCGTCTTTTACACCCACACAATCCTCTTATCTTTGTGGCTTGCTAGCGCTAACTTTCTCTCGTGCATGCAGACGCCCACATCCCTCTCACCCTCCCTCAGCATTCTCTAGCTCCATCGCGCAAATTCGTCTTTTCACTTTAGGTCATTCACCCACGGTGTGTGTAGGCCCCCCAGCTCCTTCTTTATGGCACACATCGATCGATATGCCTCTCTAGCCAGGTGTGCCTAGCACAAAACACAAGCTTCCCCTCTTCTCTTATCACCGTCCATGCCTCACTCCCACCACTCTTTTTATCGATCTCGTACTCGCACACTCCTCCCCCCTCGATATAGTATGACTCTCGCACCACCTCCTAGATGCATCCCTCTCTCTCTATCCTTCTCCCCGTGCCTCATTTGCTTCTAACACACACATGCATGTATACCGATCGATCTCCCAACATATACCTAGGTCGACTTTAACTATTCCCCCCCCCCATCGATCGATGTACCTCACAAGTTATGTCTCTC
>NC_057808.1:443183741-443212390 GCF_018294505.1 Triticum aestivum | reverse complement strand
AGCAGCCATCCCCTCTCTTATTGATATTGTAGGCATGCCCTCCGGTTGTCTAGCAAGCCTATCCCACCATTTGTTAGAAGCAACTACACTACCACCCCCTCCAACACTCTAGCTCTGTCTCTCTCCCAACCTTATTCCTCTACTACACATATGCATGGATGCCGATCGATCTCCCTTAATACATGAGGTAGATCGATCTCCCTTAATACATGAGGTAGGCCTCTCTCCTCCTCCACACATATACCAGCCATTGTACCTCTATAGTTAATTAGTCCTCCCTCCCCCCCCCACCACACACCGATAGTCGAGCACTGTAGGTAGGTATCCATGCCACAGAGACAAACTGCAGCTGTCCCCTCTCACGTTCCAGTAGGCCAGCCACTCTATATCTTTGACGTGGGCACACACAAATTCGATGGCACTCTTTATCGATCGCGCGCGTGCACACACACACACACACATCATCCCTCTCTTCGATTCTATGGACACCTCAAGCCGATGATACCTCCACTCTCTTCTCGTGGATCGCCCCCTCTATATATATGATATATCCAGGACTCTATTTCACACACATTGCATATGTTACATTTTTTGATTGACCCCACCCCCCCCCAAAAAAACTCTCACGAACCCACACACTATATCTCTCTACATTTGTATCTCTCTCACACAACCCCACGTAGGTGGTGTACGTATACAAGAAGAGAATAGGTGCACCGTGCACGTACTCACGCTTCGTGCCCAGCCACACCCGCGCGGGTACATGGTGGAGCTCATTTCTGTACGAAATGGCAGCCCACGTGCTAATTTGAACACGTGTAGCGGTTGTTTACCTACGGAGGTCATGTACCACGCGTGCACGAAACAAAGTTCGACTTGATGCGTTCGCGCGTTATTTTTAGATAAAGTTATATCGCTCAATGGCACGTACACAGAATATAAAACGATTTTTATGGAGAAAAAGGTAGTCCACTCCACTATATACAATGGAGCCTGCCTGCCTGGTTTGTCTCTCTTCAGAGTATCTCACACAAGGCTGCGGTGGCCTCTCTCTCTCTCTCTCACCGTTGGCCACTGATCCGGCCGCATCCTGTCCGCCGGTGGAAAGTGAGGACGTGCATCGTTTCTCCGTTCGACGGCGCCGAGGCAGCACGTCCCGATCTGCGGTACACGCCGTTCTCTCTGACCAAGCTCCGGCATGGTAGGGCCTACGCCACCTGCTCGCTGCCGCAGTATGGGCAGATTCCGCCCGCCGGCGCTCACCTAGTTACATCCCGACGACCTCCAGGTATCCCCTCCGGCCTTGCTCCACTGCCCGTCTTCCCACGTCGCTGCATGTGGATCTTCCATAGTTCTTTGCCCAAAACATAGCTCGTCCGGCGTACTTTCCATATTGCAATATCGTCCTCACACCATTTTAGACAAACACAACTGTGTTGTTATCTTCCCTTAGGACAAGGAATATGCTTCTTTTTTGTCGTCGCATGTGTCATCAACTGTTATTGGCCAGTAGTTGTTTCCTTTCTACCTCTTTTTTGCAAACAGGGCTATCCATTTCACCTCGTTGCTATTGCGACCTTTTGGTGAACTACACAAATCACTTTTTTCTTAAGAGTGTTTTGTGCAGTTCTACCAAAATGTCACACGGGCAACGTCTCTACATTTCAGTGCGACTGCACAAAGGGAGATTGGTTTTGCTCTATCCTCCTCATCCAACTCCGAGCCTAATCTTCTCCAACTAGTTAGTCTTAAGAGAGACTGCAAAGGTGACCGGCTTCTATTTGTGTGTTGATTGTTTCATCAGCAGTCCTCTATTATCATAATCACACTTAATATCTTTGGAACAGGGACGCTCAGCTCTATTTTAGTGGAACTGCACAAAATGATCGGAATGTTGCATGCTCCAGACAGCTACTTTTTTCCTAACATGCCTTGTTGATTTAGACAGAGCTAGGGGGACGTTGCTGCCAATGAAAGCATGGATCAATTTTAATTTAACACCTGCTCACAACTTTGTCTTCTGTTGTGATGTAAATATTAGCTCTGATTAGCAAGGAAGTTAGTTTTTTATTGTTTCCGAAAGAGCATCGATGGCAAGACACACGAAACAAAAGCTGAAAGCTCACACCATTGTACAATTTCATGTCGCTGGAAAATTATTTGTATAGTACGTCAATTATGTAAAAAAAATGCTGGAAGCTTGATAGCATTGCCAGAAGCCTCTTCGGCATCCAAGTCCACGTGCCATGCACAAAATTATACTCCTTCGTTCCTAAATATTTGTCTTTTTACAAATTTCAAATGGGCATATTTTAGAGTGTAGAAATGGACAAGTGACTACATACGGAGCAAATTGAGTGAATCCACACTCTAAAATATGTCTATATACATCCGTATGTAGTAGTCCATTTGAATCTCTAAAAAGACAAATATTTGAGTAGTCACTCGTTGAAATCTCTAGAAAGACAAATACTCCGAGTATATTTAAGAACCGAGGGGGTAGTGCACAGCCGCATGGGTGACTCAGACCGGTCGTTGCGCCGCATTAATAGTGAGTAATGAGCAGTCAAATCATAAGCCCCACCTTTCCCACTGTAAGTTGCTCGGAAGAAGCAACCATCAATACGCTCTTCTTTGAATCCGCTCATACTACTCCATCCGTCACTGTTTATAGAGCGCGCTTCAGGAAAAGAGAAAATCTCTGGGACCAAGGCGACTAGCGATCGGCCTGAAAAATAGCATTGGTAGTTATAGCACGGCGTCTATTACTAGAGGAAATAATGCGTACACACATGCATGCAATGCTTCCACCCCGGGTACACACATGCGTGCACTTACTCCACTCCGTAGTACTACATCGAGAGAAAATTGCGGTTACCATGCCCTAATTAATTGAGCATTAAACCAAATGCGTCTAAAGTCTCTCTGGTGGTGGAAATGCATTGAGAAATGCATCATAATGAAGCGCGCCCTGTAAACTGTGACGGAGGGAGGAGTAGTATGAAGGTGCAAAACCAAGTACGCGTATGGCCATTCGGTCAACGCACCTCCTCTTGGCATATCACTAACATGTGGGACCGGAGTGTGAGCAAACCGATCTCAATTGACGGCAAAATGGCCAACCCGCCGTTCCTTGAGAGAGACAAGGTGCGAGAACACACAGACGGGCTCGCACAGAGGCCAAGATATATTCGAGCATGGTTGATCGATATCATCATTACATGTTGGGCTACCGTTTTCCGCCCTTCTCCGGAATAAATGTGTACTTTATCAAAGATTAAAAAATTAAGAGTACAGAGGCTCCACCATGCGGTTCTAGTAGTGGTACTACTCGTACTACTAAACCTTGCGCTTGGCTCTTCGCCTCTTCGTGAAGTCGAACAATGATGGTACTCCGCATGTTCGGTACTACAGTGTATGCCTCTGGCAATCTGACACCGAATGAACTGATGCATGTCCACCGCCTGGGCGAGGGTACGTTGCATTAGTCAAAAGGCATAAGCGAGCTTCACCTTGTCCTGCAAGCTTCTCCTCGTTCTGCGAGTTAACGGGACACACCAACAAGTAGTGCTAGTCCATACTCCCTCCTTTCCGGTTAATATGGCTTAATCTTTTTTGCGAGTAAATGAGAGAGCTTTATTCATATATATGCATTCTTAGGACGATCATCCAAGACACTGGTCACTAGGAAGCGAGGTACCCCGCAAAAAAAGAAGTAGGAAGCGAGGTGTTTCATCAAGCCAGCTCTCGGCCACATTCAAAGTGCAGCAAGCACGGTTCGCACAAAGATTGCCGCAAGGTTTGCTGACCTGTTTACATGCTGAATAACAAAAAAAGAGGAAATATTACCAAGCGCACCTATTTGTAACAGGATATGAGCCAGAATTAAGCGAGAATTGTGGCGAGTGTTCCATGCAATCAACTTCCATTATCACATGCGAGAACCCTCGAAAAGAACCAAATGTGTTGAAGATTGCTTTATCACATTTTAAAAATGTAAAGAGTGCAGACGCTCCTCCATCCGGTTCCTAGTACTAGTATAGTACCTCTATAGACTATAGTAGTAGTACTAGTACTAGTAAACTTTGCGCTTGGCTGTTCGCCTCTTCGGGAAGTGCAACAATAATAGTACTAGTATAGTGTATGCTTCTGGCAATCTGACACCGAATTAACTGTTGCACATCCACCGCCTGAGCGAAGGACAGCTTGCATTAGTCAAAAGTTTCTCCTTGTCCTGCGAGCCACCGCGCGCAAGCTTCTCCCGTCCTGCAAGCTTCCCCTCGTTCGGCAAGTTGACGGGACACAGCAAAGTAATGCTAGTCCATACTGCCTCCTCTCCGGTTAATATGGCTTAATTTCAAACGAGATAAATACACTGTCTGTCACTGTATATTTGTAAAAATACGGTCAGTGGACTTCATAATACTCTCATTGCGCTCAATATATACATTTTCTGGTGTTTATACGGTCACTAGCTCACCCTGGCTGAGTATGTGTGTGCATGCACGTGTAGGTTGAGCACTTGAGCATGACCGTGTGTGTTCCGTCGTGTGCTCGGACATGCATGCATTAGGGCGTCGCGCGCGTCTTTGCGTCCATGTGTACGTGTGACTGTTGCATACACGTAGGGGTAGTACGTGTAGGGGCCACTAAAGGAGCAGTCAAATCACACAGTAAGTTAGTCAGAAGAAGCAACCATCATTTCACTCTTCAATGACACGTACGCAATATAAAATGGTTGATATGGAGAGAAAAAGGAAACCACTATATATACACTAGCAGGAGCCTAAGCTACAAGCCTGCTTGCTTGGGTTGCTCTCTTCACAAGCATAGAACGACGGTGGCCACACTGCTGGTCACATATCCGGCCTGATCCCGCAGCTGGGGGAAGGGAACAATGTTCTGCGTAGACGCGGTCGACATCGGCGAGGGAGAAAATCCACAGTCGGTGCATCCCAATCGGGGGTCGCCGTGGTATGGGCCGATGCCGCGTCCCAACCGCCCTTCTAGCTACAGCCCGATGTCCCAGGTAGTCCATCTTCCTTTTGGAGCTGGCTTGCTCCACTGCCGCAGCTCCCCACGTAGCTCCATCTCCATGTCGATCTTTCTCTACTTCTACCGGCTTCTACTTGTGATGAGTTTATGTCTCATGAACTAGTGCCAGTACTATTATTCTAATCACACTTCTTCAATATCCTTGCCATCAGGGATGCTCAGCTCGATTTTAGTGGAACTGCACAAAAGCATCGTATGATCCGAGGGTGCCAGCCGTCTTTCCTTCGACAGGTTCTACCTGGCCAGGAAATTAAATCATGTTTAGGGTTTAGGATTTAAGTCGTAGTGACCCCATCAGTAGTTTTTCTTTCGTACACGCTCTCACAACTTTTGTATTTAGTTGTGAAGTAAATATTGGCTATGATCTGTGAATCATTGAGATGCATCAACATGCGTGTTAGTTTTCCTTTGTATTTGATGGAATGTTGTAACGGGGCAACCTTGGAGTAGGAATGAAAATAGAGTGGAAAGTTTCCGTTTTTCCGGAGAAAAAATGGAAACGGAGAGAAACTAACGTTTCATTTCGTTGGATTGCGGCATCGAGCAAAACCAACATTTAAATCACGTCTGTCGCGTTCATGTCTCACCCTCCTCCATGGCTCGACCCCACACGGTCGCTCGGCATGCCACTCACCGCAAACCGAGTATACGATAACTTTCCCGCCTGCTTGTTGATGGATCGCGCCATGGAGTACTAGTACTACTGGAAGAGATTGACGAGTTGGGGGAGGACAGCTAGCTGTAGCACGGACTCCCAAGAACTTTTACATGCATGTTGTGGCCGGCTATTGCGACCTTTGAACGCGGAGCAGTCGCGTGCACCAGGAAGCGGCGCGGGCGACGCTCTCTCGGCCGGCGCGCCACTTCAATGCCGGCGCCAGTGAGAGGTCGCGTCTGCTCTGGCCGGGCATGAATGCAGCACTGACCGTTTCGGGCGGGAAGCATGCGCGGGTGATGAAGTGGTTCGGGTTGGTCAGGAGCGGCCGTGGCAGCGGTCCGGACGCCCGCAAACAAGAGATGATGTACGTTAATATTGTCGCGTATATAATTAACAACGTAAATAATGTGCCAGTTGGACAAATATGATTGGAGATGGAGATGGAAATGGAATTTTACGTAAACACGGATATGCATGTCTATGTCTATGTGTGTGTGCACGACGACTCTCGCGACCTGGAAGTGGGGGCGTGTTTTTGATCGAGTTTTCTTTCTTGGTACGTTAAAAAATTGTCCGCCAGTTTTCGTTTCTTTTTTCCGGGAACGCGCGTATTCTATTTAAAACCACTGCTATGGAGAGATTGTTTTACTCCATTATAGCCTCTTGTTTGATAGAGTTTCTCGTGTCTCGCTCTCTCACCCTCTCCATATCAAAACAAGATGACAGTTTCCACACTATTTCTCTCCTCACCGGTGGTCACAGATCTGGCCGAATCTCGTCCACCGCGGGAGGTGAGGAGGTGCAGCGTTGACGTTGTCGCCGTCGGTGATGGAGGAAGCCGGTGCGCACCGTCCTCTCGGAGCCGGCGCTGGCGCGGACGAAGGTCCTCCGCGCCCTTGTTCGCTGTCGTCGTGTGGGCAGATCCCGCCCGCCCGCCTAAGCGACATCTCGCCCACCTGAGGTATAACTTCTTGTATTGGTCCAGCTCCCCAGGTCGCTGCATGCGGGTTTTCTTCTATGCGACTACTCCCCAGCTCCCCATGTATAGTAGCTAGGGTTCGTCGGCTGGTCCAACATCACCTACTATTATAGAGGAAATGCCACTCGAAAAGTTGTCCTGATTTATGCCTCGGTGGAGGTATACATATTGTTTCGACAAAAAGTACATGGTGGTTGTGCAGTCATTGTGCATATGCTCCTATTGCTACTGCTAATCTAATACTATCACTGGTTAAATGAAGAAATGCTTTTTTTCTCGGGTATCCTGGTTTAGTTCCCATCAAGATAATCATGATGCTTCTGTTTGTTGGTGTACTTTTCATAATTCTTATTGACAATTGATATGTCGTTGTTAATCTTGTAAAACAAAGTAACAACACTATATCCCTTTTTATATTTTTGGAAACAGCGATGCGTATCTCCATACCTGGGCATGTCTTCCTCAATTTTAGTGGAACTGCACAAAATTGGATGGCCATTGTTCCGCCTCACTGTCCTCTGCCACGTGGTTCTTCCTTCCTCGAGCTTGACTACTGAGAAGAAACAGACCACAGTGAGGATTTGTCGAACTTCATAGGTGCCTCACCCAAACTTGATGCCAAATGGATGATGCATCACCACGATGACCTATCGATGCTCATGGTTGCGCCTCATGGTTGCGTCGGCTGGTGAAGCTGATCGATTTTCAATGAAAAATAAGTTGTCTTCCATCAGTGCTCTTTGCTTGTTACCCACAAAGATGATATCCTTCGTCAGTTCACCTTGGTTGCGTTGGAGACGTAGTCGTCTTTCACGTTGGTGCAATTTTATCACACAATTCGCTATGAACAAAATGTTTCCTCGAAGAAGGATCGACGTTGGTACTAAGAGCATAAGTTTTGTATTGATTTCTAAGCCTTCTCACAACTTTGTCTCCAGCTCCCCTGTAATTTTATTTTTCCAGCTATTAACTTTGATTAAAAAAATGGTGTGGACTAAGAACCCGGATGGACATAGTAGCCCTCCATTTTTATTTACTCTGCATATTAGATTTGACTGAAGTCAAACTTTGTAAAGTTTGACCAAGTTTAGGCCGAACACAACAAACCATAATTATTAGAGAGGGCAAACTGTACATACTCTCAAACCTTTCCGATAATTGAAATTAAAATTCTTTATTTGTACACACTCTCACACATTTCCGATAATTTGGCGCATGTGTGGTTGTTCACTTAAGGGAGGGTAGTGTAGTGCACGTGAAGGACGGGAAGTGCGACCAGGACGCGTGGATCATTAGTTCATCGGAAGTACTCCCTCTGTTCCTAAATATTTGTCTTTCAAGTGGTTTGCAATGGACTACCACATACGGATGTATATAGAAATTTTTACAGTGTAGATTCACTCATTTTGCTCCGTATGTAGTCATTTGTTGAAATCTTTAGAAAGACAAATATTTAGGAACAGAGAGAGTAGTAGTTTTTTCACTGGTACGTTAAATAAAGAGTTTCGTTTCGTACTTACACAATTTAAAAAGATTGTTATGGAGAGAATAAGAAAACCACTCCACTATATATTAGTCGTATACACGAGTACTATATGGACGCAGCTTCATTAACTTTAGTGCACCTGCCTTTGGGTTTATGACAGGTGGGCCCAAAATGTGGCTGGCCCACCTGTCATACAGCCAAAAGCACGTGCAGTTAAGGCACCGGAGCTCAGTCCATACTACAGTATATATATAAGCTGGAGCCTCAGCGCTTGTTCGCTAGGGTTTGCACTCTCCACACTATCGCCGCACTACATATATATACACGCTTGAGGCTCAGCGTTCCTTTGCTAGGGTTTGCTATATTCACTGTCTCTCACCCTCTTCACCAGATCTAAACAAGACTGCGTTGTGGCCTCTATCTCTCTCACCCCCCTCACAGCTGGCGAAGGAGGCGTCCGGATCCCGTTGCATCGGGAAGGGGAGGAGGTGCAGCGTTCACTCTATCGCCTTCGGCGAGGGAGGCAATCCACTACCGGCTGCGCTTTTCTCTTTCACCCAGTGCCTATGCGAGAGGGCCACCGACCCCTTCTTCCTCGTTGTCGTACGTAGTGTGGGCAGATCCGACCTCCCGCCGCACGCCTTGCCACATCCCGACGACCCTAAGGTATAAGTTTCTTTGAAACCGTCATTGGTCTAGCTGCATGCTGATCTTTTTCGATTCTGTAGTCGAATCTAGGTCTTGGTTCAAAGAGGAAAGAAGGGTGTGGTGGGGTGGAGCATGAATCTAGGACGTGGTTCAATGAGGAAAGGAGGGAGGGAAAATAGTATAGACTAGTTATCCAGCCGCTTTGTTGGTCGAAAAGGGAAAAGGGGGGTAACCCAGTACACACATCTGTAAGGAACCGAACTCTTTGTTGAAAAGGGAAAGAAACTGGGGGGTCGGGTAGTTTGTGCAGGACTAGATTTGCTGCCCTCACATTGGAAAAAGTTTCAAAGAGAACAAATATGGGACCAACGCAGATATGCTGCTTGGCTACATACTCTGCATCACCCATTTATACGTGTGGATGCACATGGTGCTGGCATGTCTCATGTCCCATCCACATGATCGTGCAGTGTGTTTTGAGATGTTGTGCTACTTGTATTGGTACTGTTTTAAATAAATGTTGAATTGAGCTATTGTATTTTAAGCAATGCCACTCTCAGAATTAACTACTGAACTATTTTAAGAGAATTTCTCTGTTAATATGAATCAATGCAACCGTTTTAGAAATGCTACTGTCCTATACTTTGTTTTCCATCAAGATAAGGTAGATGCTTCTTTTTGTGGCTGCATGTTTCATCCTCCTTTATTGGCAGTAATTGTTTCGTTTTTTGCCTCTGTTAAATCAGGAATATCTATTCAACTTGTTGCTATAGCAAACTTAAATGTCACACCGGCAACTTTACTTGATTTCAGAGTAACTGCACAAAACGAGATTGGATTTCCTATTCGTGTTGGCAGATTCGTACGTGATCTTGTGTGCGTCATGACAGGTTGGTACTTGCCTTCATCGACATGATCGTGCAGTGTGTTTTGAGATGCTGTGCTACTTGTATTGGTAATGTTTTAAATAAATGTTGAATTGAAGCTATTGTATTGCTGTCTTTTCCCATTAGGTAGTGAACAAAAATGGGACCAACCCAGACATTATGCTTGTTGCTTTGTTACAACAAACTCTGCATCACCCCCTTTATAAGTAGATGGAAGCACATGTTAATGTTGCGCCCACTCTCCCCTGGAACTGTTTAAGCTTTTTGTTAATATAATGCCGCTGGTAAAATTAAGCAATGCCACTCTCAGAATTAACTACTGAAACTTATTTCCAAACTGCAACACTTGTTAGGGATTGGCGGGATTACCATTTTTGTGGCCGCATGTTTCATCCTCCTTTATTGGCCAGTAATTAATTCCTTTTTTGCCTCTGTTAAAACAAGGATATCTATTCAACTTGTTGCTATTGCGACATTTTGCTTCGCTTAATTTTGGTGGAACTGCACAAAATGAGACCGGATTTCCATATATGTGTTGAGATCTCTCTGAGGTCTTGCTCACGAGTTATTTCAAATCTTGGTCTTGAAAGGTCAGTACCGACTTTCCTCAGAATTAACTACTGAATCTTAGTTCAAAACTGCAACACTTGTTAGGGATCGGCGGGAGTACCATTTCTGTTAGGGATCGGCCGGAGTACATGTTTAAGAAATGTATTGTTCAGATAATGTCTCTGTTATTATATATCAGTTACAATGTTTTACAAATGGTACTATCCTGCTTTGTAGTTCTTTCTACATGTTTAAACAAGGTATTGTTAAGATAATATCTCTATTAAAATGAATCAGTCGCATTGTTTTAGGAATGATACTTTTCTGCTTTGTCGTTCTTTAGACATGTTGAAACAAGGCATTGTTAAGATAATGTCTCAGTTAATATGAATGAATCACACTGATTGAGAATTGCTACTCTCCTGCTTTGTTTCCCATTAAGATAAGGTAGATCAGTAGATGTTTTTCTTCTGGGAGTACAAGTCATCAACCGTTATTTCTCAGTAATTGTTTCCCTTATACCTTTTGTTGCTTACAGGGATATCAAAATTAAAGCTCGGTTTTATTCCGACTTTGATTTTAGTTGAACTGCACAAAAGGAGCCAATGTGTCTAAGGCAAACTGCTGCATTAGTGGGTCCAGTTGGTCTTACCACTTTGCAGAAAGAAGAAGTCACTGTTTGCGCTACATTACACAAGGAATGATCGACAAGCTTTATAGAGTATTAGTAGACGCTGGTGACATGGCTAGTCTGCAGAGAGCATAGGAAACTCTACAACACGTGGAGTGCACTGGGCAAAAAGTGCCCAAACAAGTACAGGAAGCCAGGACAGGACTCCAAATCTGTCAATGTCATTCTAAGCAACAATGATGGGGCATATGGGTATGGTAATCTGTTTACCGTACTTTCAATTTGTTAGTCCACCGATTGGTGGATTGACACTGGGGCCAATATTCATGTGTGTGCTGCTGTGTCTTTGTTTTCTTGCAGCATATAAATACGATATCCACAGGGATGCTCATCTTGATTTTAGTGGAACTGCACAAAATGTCCAGATGGTTTGTGTCCTCCATAATACTTCATCATGCACAATACATCGAATGGTTCTCTAATCATTCGTCGTCACCTTGAGCCACCGGACTATATGTTTGAATGGTGCTGCCAGCGCGGCCATTAAGAAGGGTAAGAAGAAAGACAGAAAGAGAGATGGCTGCTTTACTTGTGGTTTGGAGGAACACTGGGCAAACAAGTGCCCAAACAAGTACCAAGAAGCCAGGACAGGACTCCAAGTCTATCAATGTCACTCTATGCAACAATGATGGGGCATCTGGGTATGGTAATCTGTTTACCGTACTTTCAGTTTGTTAGTCCACCGATTGGTGGGTTGACACTGGGGCCAATATTCATGTGTGTGCTGATGTGTCTTTGTTTTCTGGCAGCATATAAATACGAAATCCACAGGGATGCTCAGCTTGATTTTAGTGGAACTGCACAAAATGTTCAGATGGTTCGTGTCCTCCATAATAATACTTCATCATGCAAAATACATCGAATGGTTCTCTAATCATTCGTCGTCACCTTGAGCCTCCGGACTATCAGATGACAAACTGATGACAAACCCTGCCCGTTCCACAATCATAGGCATTACATATTTTGAATGGGAAAAGCTTGTCAAAGTTGACATTAGTTTAATATATCGAAATTGGAAAACCTTGTCAATTTTTTCTCATTGATGTTAGCCAGAAGACATCATTTGATATTTTTGAGTGGGAGGCCCTTTGCTGTGAGCAACGTCGATCGTTTTTTCCTATTCCTGTCTTCAGTTCAGAAGTAAATATTTACTCTGCTGAGATGCATAGTCACATGAATGTTGACTTATGTAAGATATTTTAAGAGTTTGTTCTGAATACTGTCTATGTAATGACAGGCCTTGTGTTTGATTGCAAAGTTGAGCTTGGAATGTTGTGGCATGCGGCATCACAAGCTGTTCACCGTGCCTCCTGAGAATAATGCTTCGTATTGTTTTGCATGTCGATCTAATGACAGTGATTTGCTTGTTAGGAAGATCATCCTCTTCTGTTGTTTCTGTGCTTAAGAAGTTCATCGTCTTATGTTTCATTCATAGCCTATACGACAAGTCGGGTAGGTTAGACGTGAAACCGTATGATCTTCCGACCAACTCATCATCTTAGGCCGTGATTGGATCATCGTTTTCCAACCAAGACCGCTTGTAAAGCTGACGCTTGTAAATAAAAGCATATGGTCTCGGGCGAAGCGCTTGGTTGGTCGATTTCGACTAGTAAAATATACATCGGTCTCTCAAATTACACGCGTGACCCGCCGGTTTTACTTACAGACCTCGGGCCCTCGGTTTCATTATGCATGTATTTTACACGTTGTTTTCAATGACGAGTAAATTACACTTGTATCTTAATACAGGTGTGAAATAAACCAGAGCTCCCAAGCGCGGCCTTACCGTTTCATGCCGTCTCAGTCTCTCGAAGGTGCTCATAGGTGTCCGATGATCCTGGCTTCCAGGATGAGCAGCGGGCGCTGTATCAGACCATCCGTAGGGCCCGCGAGGCCCTCTCCGTCGTCCTTCGAGTTGTTGCGCTCGCCGTGGCGCCGAGCATTGTTAACATAGTCAATGAACATGAGGATTCAGGAGATGACTTTATTTTGACTGGTTGACAGTAGGGACCCACTACGGCCATAGCCGTACGTACGCAAGTGCCTCCTTATTATGTACAACTATATTTATTTTTTCTTCCTCCTGGTTTCCTGACATCACGGTCCCACACCATTGTCAACCTATGTAGTCAATATAAACGAGAGAATTGCACAAGGTGCAGCCGACAGCTGGGACCAAGCAGCTCGAGTAGTATTTGTGTTTTTGAGGCGTGAGCACTGCAGAGTTTTTCTTGGCGATGTTTTCATTGTTGTTCAGAGGAGAGCAGGGTATTAACTGGGCGGGTTGTGGCCCGTCTAGCCCAGGACAGATATCCAGCCCAGATATAATTTTTTTTCAAGATGAAAATGGCTAGCCCAGCTATACGTTTTTTTGAGGAATACCCAGGCAAGGTCAACTTGTTATTCTCCGCCCCGCTGGGCTGCAAATCTTTCCTAGGAGGGATGCATTAGGCTTAACAGGAAAATGGGCTTTAAAAATAATAAATGGGATGTAATTATAAAAAATGGGCAGTAACTATAAAAAATGCACCAAGCACGAAATTAGTCTATAAAATATTATTTATGGATTTTGAAAATCTTAATTTTTAATTGTTGCGCACGCAATGTTTCGTTATATTTTTACGTAATACAAATTTATATTTAATCTAACTAGAAATTTTGGGATAAAAATATTTCGGATCCCATCAAAATGTGGGAAATTTTATTGAATTCTGTCTTGAACGGTTGGTTGAAATTATTAAACGTTGTCCTAGCTAGAAAATGGGCTATACTTTTAACAAACTGTAAATGGGTTGTAGTAAATTCCATTAGAATTCAAAAATGGGTTGTACATTCTTACAAATTGCAAATGGGCTATAAGTTCTCTGCCACACACTTGTGGGCCTACTAAGTTGACGCGTCCCCTAAAAAAAGAAGTTGATGCGTATGCAAGGCTTTGTCAACTTATTATAGTCAACACACGGTTCTAGCAGCAGTGGCCGTTGGATGTCCATCCAACGGATGCCGTGCTTCTTCTTCAATCTCGGATATTCTAGCTTCATCCGCCCAAAAAATGATTCCTCCCCCTGACATCTGGGGCGCACCATTTCGGAAGCTGACCTGTGGGCCTACTAAGTTGACGCGTACCAAGGGCTTTGTCAACCTAGTCAATATGAACGATTCTAGCTGTAGTGACCGTACGATGTCCATCCAACGGCCGTACAACCTCTGGTCTTCTTGCTCCAGCCGCCCAAAGCAGTGCCGGTCGTGTCGCCTGCTCCTGCCTCCCGTTGCCGGCTGTGCTGCCGCGGAGGCCTCACCGCCCCCTACTACTCTCACCGCTGGCCAGGCCATCCCTCCACTCACCCACACCCCCTGTTACTCTGCGGTGATGGCAGCCTCACACCGCAGCCGAACCAGTGAACCCTCATACTCCTCTCTGCGCGGGCTTCCACAGTCGCGTCTTCCCCGGCTCCGCGTCATCCCCTTCCTAGGCCTCGCCGCTCGCCGTCGTCCACCGCCCTGGTGCTCTCGGCGTGGCGTGGTCAACGTGGTCAAGGAACGACTTCCATCAGAAGAGTACTATACGTGGAGAGGCTGACAGCTGAGTCCACGGCAGCCGCAAGGAAGTGCCTCCTTATTATGCGAAAAATAATTATTCCTCCACCTGACAGCAGGGACCCACCGGACGGGGCACCGTATTTGGCGAAAAAAACGTTTCCCCCTGACTACTGGGACCCATCGGACAGGACACCATATTTCGTGAAAAAAACGTTCCCCCCGCTGTCAGCTCAGACCCACCGGAAGTGCCTCCTTATTACGCACAAAAAAATGAATACTCCCCCTGCTAGTTGGGACCCACCTTGGTGGGAGGCTGACTTGTGGGCCTACTAAGTTGATGGGGACGGAGTGCTTTTGTCAACTTAGTCAATATGAACGATTCTAGCTCCAGTGACCGTACGATGTCCATCCAACGGCCGTAGTGCTTCTTCAACCTCTGGTCTTCTTGCTCGAGCCGCCCAAAGCAGCGCCGGTCGTGCCGCATGCTCCTGCCTCCCGTGGCTGGCTGTGCTGCCGTGGAGGCGTCACCGCCCCCTACTATTCCCACCGCTGGCCAGGCCCAGCAGCGACGGTAGCCTCACACCGCAGCCGAACCAGTGAACCCTCGTACTCCTCTCCGCGCGGGCTTCCACTATCGAGTCTTCCCCGGCTCCGCGTCGTCCCCTTCCTAGGCCTCGTCGTCGTCCACCGCCCTGGTGCTCTCGGTGCGGCGTGGTCAACATGCTCAAGGAATGACTTCCATCGGAAGAGTACTGTACGTGGAAAGGCTGACAGCTGGGTCCACAGCGGCCGCAAGGAAGTGCCTCCTTATTACGTGCAAAATAATTATTCCTCCACCTGACAGCAGGGACCCACCGGACGGGCCACCGTATTTCATGAAAAAAATGTTCCCCCTGACTGCTAGGACCCACCAGCTACATCTTCACACGCAAGGAAGTGCGTCCAGGCAAAAAAAACGATTCGCCCCCCTGACTGCTGGGACCCACCAGCTACATCTTCGCAGGCAAGGAAGTGCCTGACAGTCGGGACCCACCTGGTCGAAGCATACGTAGCGTTCTCATTCTGATCACGAATGTGTACGTACATACTGGTCGATGTAGAGGCGCGCATGTGTCGTAGTAGAGGCGCGCACGTAGCATGTACACGTACGTACAGCGGCCAGTGTGCAAGAAAGCAAATACGGCCACGTACGTACATACGGGCAGGGTCTCGAACGCCTACTCGCGCATACTTACAGCCAGGGCTCGTGTACATGGCTGGGTCGGAACAGAGAAACAACGTCATCGTGTTCATGGGGAGGCAACGGAATACGTCGTGTTCATCGGGAGGCAACGGAACGCGTGGGAGCCAAACGGCTTGGACGGAATAGCCGATGGAAACGAGGCCTGGTGTACCGCAGAACGGAGGAAACGGCCTTGTGTTCGACCGGCCACGGTCGAAACGGGATCTTGTTCATCGGGAGGGGTCTGGCGTACCGCAGAACGGAGGAAACGGACCTCCTACGGTCGAAACGGGGGTCCTGTTGATCGGGATGGCTGTGGCGTGCCGCAAAATGGAGGAAACGGACTTGTGTTGGAGCGCTACGGTCGAAACGGGGGTCCTGTTCATCGGGAGGGGTGTGGCGTACCGCAAAACGAGACTCCACGACATATTGTTCATCTCCGCCGTCGACCCCCTCCAGCCTCCACGGGCTACTGTTCATCCACCGTCGACCTCCTCCAGCCTCCACCTGTGACTGTTCATCCACGGGCTCCTGTTCATCCAGTCTCCACTGCGCGCTACTCCACCGGCTACTGTTCAACCAGCCCTCTCCACGGGCTCCTGTTCAACCACCCCTCCACGAGCTACTATTCATCCAGCCCTCCACCATCTATTGTTCATCCTGCCCTCCACGGGGTGGTCCTATTCATCCAGCCCTCCACGGGGTCCTGTTCATCCAGCCCCAACCGGCTCAATCGATCGGGGTCCTGTTCATCCAGAGGCAACACCACGGGGTCCTGTTCATCCACCCCCACCGGGAACTGTTCATCCAAACCCCCAGCAACGCTCACTATTCATCCAGAGGCAGCATCGATCGGCTTTATTTAGCAGCAGTAGTGAAGGAATCGCTCGATCGGGTTCAGTTAACAGCCATCGATCGATCGCTCTGGTTCAGTAACGCGTAGCCTGCAGTGCAATCGCTCGGGTTCAGTTAGAGCCCAACGCCTCACTCGGGTTCAGTTAGAGCCAAACGCCTCGCTCGGGTTCAGTTAGAGCCCAACGCCTCGCACCCACGCGCGTGCGTGTACGAGAGAAATGTGCATCGCTCCGCCCCGACCACCAACCGTAACCGGGAACACCCCGATATTTTCCTCGCCCTCGCTTCTACCACGGTTTTTTCTGTCATGGACGGCCCAAAAAATGTCATGCAGCTGCGTCTCCGGCCCGCCCAGGACGAAAAGCCCATTTTCTGTCATGATTTTTTGTCATAGAAGTAGGACCCCACCACATCTATGATGATACCGGGTTTTGTCACAATTATCGTCATAGAAGTGTCATAAGTATGACGGGAAAAAAATTCGTTCGGCCCAAAATGTCACGGATGTGTCTTTTTTTGTAGTGATGGCGCACTAAACTATTAAGTACTCATCATATCGAGCTTGCTAAATGGTCATAACATCTGCATCTGCTCCTTCAATAGGTCTGTCACCTAGCGGTGCATCAAGGACATAATTCTCCTTTGTAGCAATGAGGATAATCCTGAGATCACGGACCCAGTCCGCATTATTGCTACTATCATCCTTCAACTTTTCTGTAGGAACATATCAAAAAAATATAGGAGCTATATCGTGAGCTATTGATCTATAACATAGAGATGCAAATACTATCAGGACTAAGTTCATGATAAATTAAGTTCAATTAATCAAATTACTTAAGAACTCCCACTTAGATAGACATCCCTCAAGTCATCTAAATGATACGTGATCCAAATCAACTAAACCATGTCCGATCATCACGTGAGATGGAGTAGTCATCAATGGTGAACATCTCTATGTTGATCATATCTACTATATGATTCACATTCGACCTTTCGGTCTCTAGTGTTCCGAGGCCGTCTGTACATGCCAGGCTCGTCAAGTTTAACCCGAGTATTCAGCTTGTGCAAAACTGTCTTGCACCCGTTGTATGTTGATACGTCTCCAACATATCTATAATTTTTTATTGTTCCATGCTATTATATTATCTGTTTTGGATGTTTTATATGCATTAATATGCTATTTTATATGATTTTTGGGACTAACCTATTAACCTAGAGCCCAGTGCTAGTTTCTGTTTTTCCTTATTTTAGAGTTTCGCAGAAAAGGAATACCAAACGGAATAAAACTTTCGCGATGATTTTTCTTGGACCAGAAGAGACCCAGGAGACTTGGAGTGCAAGGCAGAAGAGCCGCGAGGCGGCCACAAGGGTCGAGGGCGCGCCCAGGGGGTAGGGCGCGCCCCGACCTTGTGGGCCCCTTGGTGACTCCCTGACCTAGATCTTCCTCCTATATATTCTCAAATACCCCAAAAACTTCCAGGGGAGCCACGAAACCACTTTTCCACCGCCGCAACCTTCTGTACCCGTGAGATACCATCTAGGGGCCTTTTCCGGCATCCTGCCGGAGGGGGGTTCGATCATGGAGGGCTTCTACATCAACACCATTGCCTCTCCGATGAAGCATGAGTAGTTTACCACAGACCTACGGGTCCATAGCTAGTAGCTAGATGGCTTCTTCTCTCTCTTTGATTCTCAATACAAGCTTCTCCTCGATGTTCTTAGAGATCTATTCGATGTAATACTCTTTTGCGGTGTGTTTGCCGAGATCCGATGAATTGTGGATTTATGATCAGCTTATCTATGAATATTATTTGAATCTTCTCTGAATTCTTATATGCATGATTTGATATCTTTGCAAGTCTCTTCGGACTATCGATTTGGTTTGGCCAACTAGATTGGTTTTTCTTGCAATGGGAGAAGTGCTTAGCTTTGGGTTCAATCTTGCGGTGCTCAATCCTAGTGACAGGAGGGGAACCGACACATATTGTATTGTTGCCATCAAGGATAAAAAGATGGGGTTTTCATCATATTGTTTGAGTTAATTCCTCTACATCATGTCATCTTGATTAAGGCGTTACTCCGTTCTTTATGAACTTAATACTCTAGATGCATGCTGGATAGCGCGGTCGATGTGTGGAGTAATAGTAGTAGATGTTGAATCGTTTCGGTCTACTTGACACGGATGTGATGCCTATATTCATGATCATTGCCTTAGATATCGTCATAACTTTGCGCTTTTCTATCAATTGCTCGGCAGTAATTTGTTCACCCACCATAATAATTTCTATCTTGAGAGAAGCCTCTAGTGAAACCTATGGCCCCCGGGTCTATTTTCCACCATATAAGTTTCCGATCTACAATTCTAGTTTCCTATTTACTTTATTTGCAGTCTTTTACTTTCCGTTCCATAAACCAAAAATATTACTTTACCGTTCATCCATCTATACCAGATCTCACTTTGCAAATAACCGTGAAGGGATTGACAACCCCTTTATCGCATTGGGTGCAAGTTGGTGTTTGTTCACTACAAAAAAATACACTTTCGTGATGATACGTGTTTGTCACAGTAGGTCGCATTTTTGTCATGCATGTACATCCATGACAATTTTATGACAGAATCAAGATAGTCATACCTGTGTTGTCGTAGAAGTGTTCCATGACATTACCAAAATTATCATCACGGAAGTGTCCACTTCCATGACGATAAATCGCGCGTCACAGAAGTGCTTTCGTCAAGGGTGACCGACACGTGGCATCCACCGTAACGGAACGCCATTAAGCTATCGGGTCCGGTTTTGCATCCGATAACCCGCTAACAGCCCCGACCAATGGGGATTTTCCACATGTAAAATCATCATTGGCTTGAGGAAACACGTGTCGGCTCACCATTGGGACAGATGTCATCCACTCATTGGACCAAAGGCGCCTATGATACGTCGACACGTGGCACGGCCGAACAGAAGCCCATTCCTGTGAAAAGGCCGGCCCGTTTGACTTGGTCAAAAGGTGGCGGGCCGGCCCACGGAAAGCCTGTTAACGGCTGTTCGCATATAGCCCATTTACAGCCCGCTAACCCAGGGCCCGTTACGACCTATCTGAATTAGGCCCAGTAGCGTCATCTGGGCCGTCCAATATGATTCCAGCCCATTTTAAGTTTCGGCCCATGTATGGCCCATGACGTCTTTCGGCCCATATGAGTCCCTTTGTAACTCTTGGCCCATTAACGGCCCGTGGTGAAACTGGCCCGTAATGAACAGTGTATCACTTTATACCCATTAACGGCCCATTAATCCATTGGGCCGTTTGCAGCCCATGTTATCTTTCGGCCTTCTCAGGGCCCATCTATTCTTGGGCTCATTTCCAGCATTCCGTTACTTACGGCCCGTTACAGCCATTTTCTGCTTGTGGGCCAAATTCAGCCCGTGGTTACAGTCGGCCCGTTTGTGGCCCGTTAATACGTTGGGCCGTTTTCATAGCGTCATCAAATACGGCCTGTTATGGTCGGGCCATGAATGGACGACTCCAACTCTAGCATGTTTACGGCCATAATGCGGTCTGTTTTTGGCCCATGTTTGGCCAATCGATCATACGGCTCGTCTAAGGCCCATTGATGATATGGCCCGTAGAAGGCCCATTGTTTCTACGGCCCGTACGAAGCCCAGTGTCACTACAGTAAATATGTAGCCCATGGCCTGTTAAAGGCGAGAAACTACTATAGGTTTAGACCTGCTAATGGCCCAAGATGATTATAGGCCCACGTTTTGGCCCATATGAGTAACGGGCCGGCCTGAAGACCGACACCACTGAGATCCACTGAACCTTCCGGCCTAAATTACAGCATACCGACCAAAGAATAAACCTAGACTATACAATACAGAAATTACGGCATATTACATCCACTGGGAATCAAAGTTCGCTACCGGTGATAATAAAGCGCAACATGACCGCGGATTACATACATTGGGCATCAAAGGTCGCCACCAGTGCATATAAACGCGCCGACAAAAGAATATACAAAACTGAGAGCACTTCGGAAGGCACTAGACCTAGCAAGCTCGGGCCCCGCAAGCAGCCGAACAAGCTGATGAGACCTCAGTTGTGTCAACGATAGATGCTTCATCCCTAGTTGTATGGCACCATAGTGCGCAAGGCAGTCCCCTGACATCTTCATTACATCTTTGACTTCAAGTCGGAGCTGAGCTGAAGCAAGCCTTTCCGCTTTAAATTGAGACTGAATAAGTCGAACTGATTGAGGCAGCGACTACACAGAGGTTGTCTCACACCTGCTGGTGAGTAGCTTCAACTCACTGTCTTCATCAAGACAGGACCTTGGGGTCATCTCGCTGTCCTCAAGATGATTTGGCTCACTATCTTTCCTAAAGTTTTGCCTGGCATAAAAGATACGACTCTGAAAGAGAAACAAGGAGACACGTAACAGGTTTTTCACAATTATATAAGCAAATAAATGGATATGTTCTGCATAAGGAACATGTTTTTACAACTACAATTTAAAACTGGTAGTTGTTGCAAACATCCAATCAAATGTAAACAGCAGTGGAGGAAATGATGCCTATCCAAATCTATACTAGAACAAAGTTTGAAGGCTTGAGAAGGGTGAACTTACATTACATGTTAACACGGGCTGGACAAAGCCCTTCTCCATGTTGATGGAAAGATAATTCAATAAATTCCCCAAAGAAAATTCTTTATAAGCGTTGCCATTCTTCTACATTTTGCAAAGAGTAAATATAGATCAAATAATATTGGAAGAAATAGAGGATAATGAAGCTCAGGTGCAGACTGATGATACATAATCAAATAGCAATTAATTAAGTACAGCGTTACAAGGCAAAAGGTACTGACAAGAGGAATGCAGAAATCAACGTGTGCAGTGGCATTGGCTTTATTCAACATTTTGGTAAGAGTAAATGTAGATATGATATTTTGGAGAAAGTGGAGGGCAGGGCATATAAGATGCAGAGTAATGCTAGACAATCAACTATCTCGCGATGCATGTACAGTAATACCACCACCGTCCGTTATTAGTTGTTGCTCAAGTGGATGTATCTAGCACTATTAAGTTCTAAATACATCCAATTGATCAACAATTAATTCGATACAGAGGGAGTACATGACAACAGGTACTTACATGAGCAATCCAAAACTTCATAACCATTGTGTTAATTTTACATTTATCTAAGAGTAAATATATACCTTATAATTTCAAGCAAAGGGAGGATAAAGAAGCGAACATTTACAGTGATGCTACATAATCAAACAGCAATGAGTGTAAGTATGCTGACAAAGGGCAAGAGGTACTGACAAGAGCAATGCAGAGCCCAGTATTGTCGTGAGATCCTATGATCCTTTGAGCAAGGAGATTCATCTGAAATTAGTTTTCATACAAGAGAGAAGGTAAGGCACATGCAGAAATTTAGGAGTTCAAATTTTGAATTGATATCATAGACAGTACCTGACGTTGGGCTATCAGCAGTTCTAATAGGGGTATGGCCACTGGAGTAGGGGTAAAGTCTGTTACAGTTGGGCCTGTGTTTTCTGTGGCTACTGATCTATCTGATTTAACAGGTATCACTACCTTTTCCAAATACCTAGTTTGTACTCCTTGAGGATCTGCAATCACCCTCTTCCTTTTGGACATCTATTCCGAAAGAACAACAATTGACTGGAAAAATATAGTATGACGACACATGGAATAGGTACAGAAAATGGATAGGTATGGCATATACTCATATATGATGCTTAAACTAAGCAGATGGTGTAACAAAGTAGAAGTAATGCAAGAGATCAGATGCAAAATATGTGCGACCAATACAGCCTTGCCAAGTTAGAGCATGCACCTTGATGGGTGAATAAGATAGGCCATCCTCTACCATGCCAAGTTTGTTAGCCAGTGGATTGTTCCGCAATATTCCTCTCGTGCGCCCATTCTCATATTCATTTTGATAATGTTCAATACCTGACATGCATGAAAACATAAAAACAAGTGAGATTATCTTTGTAATGCAGAAGTGATTCTAATCCAATACTTCCTCCTTGTAAACCCCTTTGTGCTATCTCTGCAATTCTTCTAAGAGGTGCCATGCATGCTGTAATTTGGTGTGTGCATTAATATAATGTGGCCTACTACTCAAAATATGAGAGCTCCAGAAGTGATGATACTTCGCAGATGACAGCTTCAACATATAGTAAAGAAGAACAAGTCGACCTGACCTGACAGATTCAAAATATACTAAGGGAGAATAACTCGACCTGACCAGTCGACCGCAAGAGAAGAGGATCATCTTAAAGAAGAGCAGAAGAGCAAGCAGATTGAAGATATTACAAGTCTTTCTATACAATGTCGGTTGGCCACCCATGATGAACCAGAGCGCACAGAGAAATACTATTCCTTCCGGTCTCTCCATATGTGGCTCACATGCATTTCGAAACTAAAGTAGGAACATTTAGCTGACCAATTAAACATCTCTCAGTTTTACTAATATCAGCATAATATCATATTTGAATTTGTACAACTAAGCTTGTTTAGCTCGATGGGTGGAGCAGTGCTATTACTACACGAACCAAGTAGGCTGATCGTGGTCATCATAAAATGGGGAAACCGTAAGCATGATGAGTATAGTGTTGACCGTGGCAGTGGGATGGCAGATCTGAAGCTGCAAACCGCGCAAAGGGTAGTTAGCAACCGATATTTTCTTTGAAATAACAACTAAGATTTGGTATGGACAAGAAAGTACAGTCAACAAGTGACAAAGAAATGCAATTCTGTTGTCTCTCTATATGTCGCGACATGCATTTGGAAACTCAAGTGGGACCTTTAGCTAACCAATTAAATGTGTCTGTTAACTAATATCAGTATCATATCACAATCATATTTGAACAACTAAGCTTTGGAATTTTGAGTGTTGTGTTGTTTACCTTGAAGGGTGGAGTAATGCTAGTATGACAGAAAGCACCTACGTAGATCATAGTAGAGTAGATAAAAGGGGAAAACCCTAAGCATCAAGAGTAAAATCAGGAAAGTGGAACTAGCTGGACCAGTGGGTGGCGCACATGCTTTTCGAAATGAATATAGGAACATTAGGTGACCAATTAAACGTTCTCTGTTTTAGTAATATGAGCATCATATCAGATTCGTATTTCAACACATAAGCTTTGGAATTATGAGTGGCATGTTGTTTCGCTTGATGGGTTGAGGTATTGAGGAGCAGTGCTAGCACGACATGAAGCAGTGAAGCACCTACGATGATGGTAGTGAATATAAAGGGGGGAAACATAAGCTTTACAAGTATAGTGACCGTGACATGGCGGAACTGAAGGTGCAAACCGGACAAAGCTACTTCACAACCAATGTTTGCATTCAACTAGCCACTACGATTTGGTACGAACAAGAAAAGTACAGTAAACAATTTAAGATCTATTTTTCGGGTGAGATCAATAACTTAAGCACATATGGAAGAGTACCACCTCTCTTGCGACACCGTGTAGGCCCCTGCTGATACGTTGAGGGTGCTGCGGGTGCAATGGCTGTCGGCGGCGGGGAAGAAGACTTTAGATGGCAGACGGCTGGGTCGGGGGATAAATCATGTTGCCGTGGACGAGGCGGTCGTAGGAGCGGCAACGGCAAAGTGGACGACGGCGCCGATGAAGCGAGACGACGCGATGAAAGGATCCTAGTCCGGCGTCGTGGATGAGAGACGTCCATCTCTTGAAGTGGACGACGGGGTAGGGGTAGCGGCTCCGGCAAGGTGGAGGATGGGGTGGCGGACGGAGGAGGCTGGCCGCAGTGGGGAGGTTGTCGTGGCGCCAACGGTGTATGAATGGGGAAATGGAGGGGGAGGGGGATCTCAAACTTTGGGACGCGCTTGTCTGAAATGTGGGAAAGTTACGAACTTATCCCCCGTTTAAAATTTCGGACAACACGTCGGTTGGGGATAGGACGGTAATCTCGCATCTCCCAAATATTTGCTGGTAACGATTTCTGGCGAGGAGAGGGTGTTTTGGCGCCCACGGTGTATGAACGGGGCTGACATGTAGGGCGGTTGTGTCACGTCTGAGGGAAGTTACACATCTGCCCCTATTTAAAATATTAGCCTACATCGGTTTCGGAGGAGGAGAGTTTGTTTTGCCGCACACCGTGGATGAATGGCGAAATGGAGGGAGAAACACATGTCTTTCGGACGAGCTTGAATCAAATGTGTTTTGCCGCCCACGTTTGGCGCCCACCGTGTCTGAATGGGCTCAGAGGCCGTCGTGTCACATCTGATTGAAGTTACTAGTCTACCCATATCGACAGCAGTGTAAATCCGGTCGATAAGGATGTCAAGTGTCAGGGGTAGACAGTAATTTCCATCTCGCGAACACTTGCTTCGGGCAGCCCACAAATGATAGTGGGTGTTTAGCCGCTTCGTTCAAAACTTGGGAGAATTAGCATTCACGTTTGCCCTGGGCCCTGGCAACTAAATCCAAATCCAATTTTTATTCGATTACGAATATCCACAAATAATTCTACGTTTTGTTATTTATTTCTTCAAAACCACAACAAAGATGTATTCCACCTTTATATATGATTATGATTTAGAAATGTCGTGATCATCGAATTCAGTAGGTTGGATACACTTTGAGTCAAACAGTTATTTCATCCAATACAATATGCTCACACGAAAAATAGTTCACCTTATGTCAATCATACAAGTACTGAGGATTACCTCGCCTAAAAAATTCGGATCATTACAACACATGGACAACATAGGGGGTCTTACAACATAATCCATTCAGAGACATGACACAACATGCAAGTACAATAATCTAATGACAATTTCAACTACTATCTAAAGAAGAACTGGGATTACCCTGGGCTTCAGATAGCAGAAGCAGCAGGACCTCCTCCGTCTTCAAATGCAACATTCTTACTTCCTCCAATTCTTGGGTTGCTTGCATAATGCGTGCAGCTAATTGCATAATTTCCAGCTTCAAGATCGAGATTACCTCGTTCATGGCAGCCACACCATCTCTTTCTGCCTCTAGTAGAGCCTCAAGAACTATAATATCTGTGCTCAGACTGCTCTCCGGCGGTGTTGCCTCTAAACTGCTACCATCTGGTAACATGGATGGCGCACTGCTTCCACAAATAGATTCTGAGGTTGTACATTGTTTCCTAGTGTGAACGGCATCCTGAAAGGTTTCCGCTGGACATAAGTAAGAGATAGTTATCGCATGATCCAGGCAGTAAGCTTACATGGTAAACGACATACGAATTATTGCCGAGCATGGCAAGCTATATTTAAATGGTTCGAAGCAGCATCAGCCGAAAAGAAATTAAAATGGTAAGATGAAACTAGGGATGTAAGTGGCAAATAAACGACATCCACCAGTCCCATCTAGTTAGTTTTTGCTAGCTCCCTGGTTCATTTTCCTCAAAAAACAAAAACTCTTTTGAACTATCATACCACTAGTGGACTTTAATCGGGATTAAACGGGGCCCAGTTGACATCCCTAGTTGAAAGGGAGTGTACCACCGCTATATTTAAGTTGCCAAGGCATCTAAGCAGTTGAAATAATCTGAGAAAGCACTTAACAGTGTGGCCTCATATAAACTATGAAGACAGTCTTGTGATGAAGTTCAGAGGGAAAGTTAAGGACTCAAATGAACTAGGCATGCATTTCTTTACGATAGTACAACAGGCACTGCTAACATATTGGCCAACTCAGGTATAGCGTAACAAGTAACAAACAAGCATTCGAATCAAGCAATACAGCAAAGCAGACAACTGAACTATTTGTTATTCTGTAGGATTACAGGTTGAGGGCACAAGCCAAAAAAGCAGCCCACACGCATTACATTTCACATGTACTAAAACACACTGGCTTACCATATGTTGCTGTGAAGCCTCGCTGCTGTTGCAATGTTTTTTGAAGATATCGTCAGCATCCCGTGGTTGCAAATCTACTTGTTGTAGTTTATTATGCACCCTCTATTTAGGTAAAATTAATTTTAATTGCATGCACTGGTTCAAATTTATCATCAATGGTTCATCTAAACTAATGAAAGAAGCGTGTGTGCATACACGACAATATATCTGCTTCCCTCTATTTTTATGCTTGTTCGAGGTGCCAGCCCCAAAAGAACAAATATTTTACTTGATGGGGTTGGCAGCTCCATAATTAATAGAAGCATCAAATTAGTCATGCAACTTGGGAAGATCAAGAACACACAAAAAAGTAATGAACAAAGGCTCGTAGCAGTGATGTAATAGCTAGCATCAGAAAATGTAGGGTAAAATGAACAAAAACCAGCGGAACCACATGCTAGTTTGCTGATGTGTAATTAAGCATAGAGAACAGGAAGCAGTCTGACGGAACCAACAGGTGGCATCAGAACAACACCATTATCATAAATATAGCATGCAAGAAGTAAAATAGTAGGCAGTGATATCTAGGAAGTATAGTAATACTTAGGACAAAACTAAAGCATATTAACTATATGTGCACTGGTATGTAATTTAGCACATGTAACATGTTCACTGCTAGAAGTATGGCCCTACAGGTGCAAGCAGAATAACGCGTCTCATGAAAAACTGAATGATGCCCTGAAGAAATTCAAAGGTGCGGTGCTTATGCTAAGAAAGTGAACGTAGGCGCCGGTAGTTGGATAATAGTACCTGATTCTCGGCGGCGTATGGGTATCGTTGGCATACTTGATAGCTAAGGATCGTCGATGGTGCTCGTGTTGTGGTTGAGTTTGGGCCGGCCGTCGCCGTCGCTGAAGCGGCTCCGGTGCTACGGTTGCGGTGCCTGTCGACATACAAGAAAGCTCATCTATGGTAAGTGAACAGTTGCAAGATAAAGAGAAAAACAAAAGGAGTACAGATCAAAATAACCTGATGAGGTTGCGGCGTCGGTAAAGCAGGGCCGGTGCAGTTGAATATGGCATCCGTGGAGCGGGTCCGGTGTAGTGGACGAAGGCTTCGGCGGGCGCGTTGTACAGTGCTTTCGGTGAGGCGGATCTGTTGCGGTGGACGAGGGCTTGTATGAAGGGCTAGCGAAGGGACGGACGAGGGAGTCAGTGAAGGGCCTACACTGTGGTGGACGAGGGCGCCGGTTAAGCAGATCTGGTGCGGTGGACCATGATGGCGGTCAAGGAGATTTGGAGCGGTCTACAAGCCAGTCGCTGAAGCGGCTCCGGTGAAGTGGTGAGTTGGCAGTTGGGCGTTCCAAGGTGCGGAAGGTAGATCCGTCGGGGTGCGAGGTCCACCGCTGCGGCGGAGGACTAGATTCAGCGGCTTGCCATGGTTGGGGGTCGGGGAGGGGAAGGGGAGGGGCTCTGGGGAAGAATGTTGGGGGCAAAGAGGGGAAAACAATGGAGTTACCAAAGCAGCCCTTTTCCTTTCATGTGGCAGGGGTAAAACAGGAATATCGCAGGGCTAAACTTTCGGGCGCGAGATATTTCGATGTGAGCGGGAAGTTTGAAAGCTTTTGGCGCCTGAAACTATATTCTGCTCTTGTACGGCCGACTATGATATCATGGCCGAGAATTTGTTTGTTTTGCATGCAAAAAAAGTGCAAGTTTTGAAAATCAATGTCTCCAACTCGAAACTTAGATTGTCCATTCAATTCAAATATGGATCATAGAGCTACTACAAGCAAATACCATCATATGGTCCAATTCAAATGAAATTCCAAATGTGTTTATCCTAAATATGATGACAAAAGCAAAAATGTGTATGTGTATGAATAAAGTGGATGATTATAAAGTTTGAACATGCCCATATGTGTATATCTCTAGGTTTGATATATGAATTTGAAATCACGAAATCTCGGCTTAAAAATGTACCTCCGTTTAAATGAATTACAAAAGCTAATGATGGAGTCGAATTCCAAAATTCCAATCTTAGGTTTGTAATTCTGGTACATCAAAGTATATCACGCATGTTCAAAAGTATCGTTATCTCATGGTCCAAACTGTGAAACAAATTGATCAACCTTGAGTGCACACACTATTGACCATGTATATCTCAATTACGCTAAAGTCTCTCAAATATAGACACCTCACTCTTTATCT
>NC_057808.1:443182663-443183260 GCF_018294505.1 Triticum aestivum | reverse complement strand
CCCCCAAACACCAACACACGAGCACATTAACACCCCTCTCTCTTCTAAAGTCCGGACCCCAATATAGGTCTCTATCACTTTGTCTCTTGGGCATGCACACATCTCTTCCCCCACTCTCTAGCTAGGTCTCCCGGCATCTCTCTTTCCCAAGCACATGCACTATGTAGAGTGTATCTTTCCCATACACACAAAACGTCGCCCCCAAACGTCTATCTCCCTAGTTATGTGGTTCTCACACACTCACCTCACACACCACCCCCACTGCAAAACAAGCACACTTTGTATCCTTGTGCACCACTCTCCTCTTTCTATCTCTCCCACATGCAGACCCGCCCCAGCTCCTCCCTGTATACATATATGTCGTGACTCTTTCCATATCTCCCTAATGTATCATCGTTCTCGATCTCGCACATTGCTCTCTACACCATCTATTCTAGATCTCTCATGAAGTCCCTATCACACACACGATGACTCGCTTCCCTTGCGTCTCTGTACATAGGCCAATTTCAAACAACATCAACATTGTCTCCCTATCTATACGCCATTTATGGACACAAACGCCCCCTCTCTCGCCCCCTCTCTTCCTCTCTCTCTCTC